>NW_011888787.1:4720087-4784064 GCF_000151845.1 Pteropus vampyrus | reverse complement strand
AGCAACATTAACTATATTCTCAGCAGAACAGTAATGTATGACATTTCTCCAAAAACCAACATAGTTCCAAATTCAACAGTAAAAAGGAAAAAAAATAAAACAAAACCACCAGCACTTGCTACTTTAGAGATCAAGACGTTGTTTTCTACAGAATTTCATGTCGAGTTTGGTTCTCTGTTTCAGAGCATGAATTGCTTTTCAGATGAAAAACCTGGGGTGGCGGAGGTGTGTGTGTTTGGGGAGAACCCAGGGTGGAAAAGCACTCGGGAGGAATGAGGTTCATTTCTCTGTCAGACAAACAAGTGAGGAGGTAGTTATATTCCGAGAATGTTGCGCTGATCTACCGAGAGCTGGGGAAGTAGCGGGCGCGTCTCTGTGAGACTGGAGAGGGCGACAGGGGGAGTGTCCTCCAGGAAGTCAGGACCAGGGCGGGTGTCAGTGCAGCTGAAACGAAGGCAGAATTTGTGTGTGAATGTCAATGTCACCCGGAGAGTCTGAGGAAAACAAGGTGAAGAAATCAACATGAATGATAGATCGTTCCTCTCCAAACGTGTCCTACCTTGACAGTGGCTCTTTTCTGATGCTAGAACTTTAACAGTTGTCTGTAAGAGAAGGACACACACCACGTCATTACCACGCAGTTCAGATGTAGGGATTCTTCAAACTCCCGGTCAGCGCCAAGAACATGATATACATACAGTTCATAAACAATGTCTTCTAATTTCTAATATCACTGAAAACTTAATGTCTATAAAATAATTACATGTTTTAAAAATTGTTTAGAGCTCAATACTCTCAGATAAAGGGTTCCGTAAGGAAAATATTTTATAGTTGTAAGTAAGCAGAGATTCTCAGTTAAATAACAACATAGAAAAAATAACAGCAACACTCCTCCAAAATGTCTCATACTAAATAGTACGATTTATAATTACGTCAAGAGAGCACACGCTCACCTTGTTACATCACCACACAAGGCAACCCCATGCAACCTTGAGTCCCATCATCACTGCTGTTAAGTTTTTTCATTCGGTACTGACGTATTTCTCTTACCAGTGTGTAAAAAGCATCTTCAACACCCTAGAAAAGGAAGAAAATGATAAAGACAGCTTAACAGACAATTCAAGTTTAAGCTCTCTCTCATTTGTACTTTCTTACATAGATTTAAAATTCCGATTATTAAATTAGATGCTAAAATAGGGTGGTTTAGAAAGATGACACTAAATTTAGCATTCTTACTGAATCACATTAACAGACTGACATACGAATGGCACATTTTACAAAAACAACATTCAATCAAAAGACAACTGGTAATGTGGAACACACAAAAGTGGTGTTGATGGAGAAATGACAAATGTTTATAAAAATATCTTTAATCAAGGGTCTTCATTCTAGTAATATTTGTGTATGTTAATGTGGGAGTAAAAATGCCATACCAGAATATTAACAAGTTCATGTTAGGTTTAAACTGATTAAAAAAAAAAAAAAAATAGAACACTATTAAAAACCCGTAACAAAGAATGTGGATATTTCTAGTCAGTCAATCACACTTATCTGCCTTATACCCTTGCCAGATGCTGAAAGCTGCACTGTACCTGTCTGGTCTTGGCTGAGGTTTCAATGAATGGAATCCCATAACTCTTGGCCAGTTCGTGGGCTTGTTTTGTGTCAACTGTCCTTGTTGGCAAATCACACTTGTTCCCTACTAGCACCATAGGTACATCATCTGAGTCCTTTACTCGCTTAATCTGTTCCCTAAAAAAAGGGAACATGTTATAAGAATAAGCTTTTTGGAAGGAATAAACAGCTAGGGCAAAAAGGAATCTAGCAAATTTTATCCGGCCTAATAGTTTCTAGTAGTTTCACTCCCTCCCCCGCCCCATCTCCCAACTACTTATAAAAGACCGTGTATAATGAGGAGACTGGTTTACACTTGATTCAGCAGCCACAGGGAAGCCAGGTACCAGTTCGCCTTCTAGTGGAAATAAATGGCTAGTTGATCTTGACACGTGCCCTTGTTAGGCTCTTCCATTCTTCCCAAGAATTTGGCTCTGGATTTAATTGGCAACTCTGAATCGCACTCTAGATTAAGGTCCGAAGTACAAAACGTAAAGTTTGCTGCCTCTAAAAAATTTTTTGAGGCTCCCCTGAGAGTGACAGTATTTAGTGGAAGATAGTCTAGCCTCTTCTCTAGATGGGTGATGTCCAAATGTTTCCTTCAAACAGAATTATAGCTGGAAGTCCACGATATCACATAGAAAACACCAGAACTGCCCTTCTTAGAGGGGCACTAAAGGGTCAGGAACTCCCAGCTGGCAGCACTCCCCCAGGGACATGTTACAACATACCATGGAGCAGTCTGGAAACTTGCTTTAGATTCTCTTGACCAACACTGTCCAACAGAACTTTTTACCATGAGGGAAATGTTCTGTATCTGCAATGTCCAGCTACATCCACTAGTCACATGCTGCTACTGAACACTTGAAAAGTCAGTGGCTAATGTGGCCAATGATCTGATTTTTAAATTTTATTTAATTTTAATTAACTGAAATAATCATATATGGCTTGTGGCTACCATACCGCACAGCACTGCTTTAAACTCTACCCTTGGATCCCATACAAAGCCATGTACCTGAAATGTATCACACTAGCTAGCTGTGGAACCAAGCTGGGGAATGATGGCAGCGGCCTATGTTGAGGGATAATATAAGACAGCCTAAGAAGAAAAATGGCTTCTAGAAATTCAGCAAATATTTAGTAAGTGTTTGCCAACTGTTGGGCATTTTATGAAGTACTGTTGTTATTTCCAAAGAGGAAATGGGAAGTAGAGCAGGTTTAGGAGGAAAAAAACACCGAATTTAGTTTTGGACTCGTTTGTTCCGGTGTGCAGAATTCTTCAAGTGGATGGAGCATGAGCCACGATGCGAGGCTGCAGGAGAGCACTTGCACAGGCTTTACCATGTGCTAGGCACTGTTCTGGGTGATTTACATAATTACAAACTTGTTTAATTTTCACAATAAATCTTGGTAGGGACTATTACCCTCCACGTGACAGATAAGGAAACTGAGTATTAACTTTCTGCAATAACCCCAGATTCTTCATGTCAAGCAACCTAAAACTAACACTTCACAATTAAAAAAGCTCTATCTTTCCTGGTGTGGTATCCTCATTCCCCCCACAAAGCTTCAGAACATGCATAAAGATCATCCTGTCAGGAAAAAACCACACCCCTAGTACCTGTAGAGGTTAATATCTGCAAATGACTTGCTGTTATTGATGGCAAACACGCAGAGGAAGCCTTCGCCTGTCCTCATGTACTGGTCTCTCATGGCACTGTACTCCTCCTGTCCAGCTGTGTCCAGGATGTCCAACAGACAGGTCTCACCGTCTATCACCACCTGTTTTCGGTAAGAATCCTGGGGGTGTGAAGGGTGGGGACGACGGGGAAAGAGATTCCATTTTTATTAAAAACCACAGGAAGTGCAACGCTATTGCCAAGATTAAATTAGCTCCTAAACAAGTCCACTTCTGTCTTTCTGATTTGCCCCTCAATCCACTAATACAGAATCACAAACGGAAAGTACTTAATGTCTCCTTTTTTAAAAAAAAAAAGCCCCAAGTCCTATATGCCTGCAGAAAGAAAAATGTGGACACTGTTCCTGGAAAAGATGAAAAAAAAATGTGGTAATTCAAGACAGCTCTACTGAATTCAGACTAGAGATTAGGTTTATGGTGTCGTTTACTAAGGTATGAACTGAACATTCTTATTTATTTACTGTATATTTAAAATTCTAAACATACCTCCATCAATTATAACCTGGCCCTAGTTAGTGTCACTTGTGTTTATGACTAAACACACAAACACTTTTTATTTCAGACAAGGTCATAATACCAAAATATTTTTCTCCTTCTAACAGATTGTACCTTTGGGAAATATTCCTTGATCAAATTCCTAAAGGTTCCAGAGATAGTTAATAATTATTCTTCAGGAAGACAGACATGCATAGATCTTATAAAAAAAACCTTTCAATTTGGCTCAAAAGCAAAAATGTTACTTGTATTTTAATACTTATGTTCTGGGAATGTAGGTCAAAGATAATAAGCTGATCACACTCAGTAAATATCTGGCTCCAGAAACAGAATGAGACCTAGTTTCCTCTGTAACTCACTTCATTGTGGGACTTTTATATACTTTCAAATTGAAATAGAATTCACATTGCCAAAACTCCTTAGAGCATGAAATATAGTTAAGTGTATGGCTATTCTGAGGAGATGAGCAAAATAAAAATTATAAACACAGATTTTAGCCAAACTAATTTATGATAATAGAAGTCAGAGAAGTGGGTATTTCCTGGCAGAGTGAGGAAGTTTATTGACTGTAATTGGCATGCTAGAACTCTCTGGGGAACTGGAAATTGTACATATTTTTATTTGAGTAGTTACGTGAGTGTATACAAATTTAAAAAGTCACTGAGCTGTTGATACAAAGATTTATGGATTTTTTAAAATTATTATTTACGCCTACAGCACCTGGTCTTCCTAGGTGGTCTCCCATCCAAGTACTAACCAGGCCCAACCCTGCTTAGTTTCTGAGATCAGACATCAGGCTTGTTCAGGGTGGCATGGCCATAGACCATGGACCGTGGCTCCACTGGGGTGCGAACCCAGGACCTTCTGCGTGTGAAGCAGATGTGCTAACCACTACACTATGGAACCATGTCCAAGATTTGTATATTTTACTGAATGTAAATTACTCCACAATAAATTAGACTCTGAAAAACATTAAAAGGGTCTATTAATATTAAAGTAGTAAGCCTAAAATAAAGTTTTTTTCTAAGGATTAGGGTGTGAATTAAAATAAAATAACCTATACAGTTAGGCATTTCTAAATTGAATAAAATTATAAAACCTTTTATTTAAAGCAGAGGTCCCCAACCCCTAAGCTGCAGACTGGTACCAGTCCATGGCCTGTTAGGAACCGGGCTGCACAGCAGGAGATGAGCGGCAGGCAAGCTAGTGAAGCTTCATCTGTATCTCCTGCTCCCCAGTGCTGGCATCACCGCCTCAGCTCCACCTCAGATCACCAGGCATTAGATTTTTATAGAAGCATCGATTCTTGGTGCCAAAATGGTTGGGGACCGCTGATCAAAAGACCTTAGATGCCATTTATTGAAGCCAATCTAAAACATGAACTCCCCGCTCCCAAACAACAGATTCATGCAGTGCTTTACCATTCACAAAAATTTAAACGTATCTGATTTTGCACAACACCCCTGTGTGGTAGACAAGACCAGCCTATGGTAATAGATGAGGAAAATGAGAATCACAGTGATTAAGTGATTTGCTCGATATCACATAATTAAGTTGCAAACAAAACTGAAATCCTAGACAGTGACTCAAAATCTCATTCTTTCTAGTCCAACCCCAATCTCAACTGCTACAATTAGGTAAGAAAATAAAATAGCACTACACCCAAATCTCCAAATCCTTTATCTCCATTCTGATATCATTCAGACATTGCCCTTTCTATGGCCTGTGTTTCTTTTTAATAGAGCTGTCCTATATGAAGAAACTAAGTGAGTTCAACAGATTTTACAAGTTTACAGAACTGTTAAAAACTACTGTTTTCAGAAAATCTTCAGCAGCTAATAAACTCTTCTCCACAAACAGGGAAAGCTTTATTGTACTACTGAATGCAGTACCCAAAGTAACTTTCCACTTTCTCTTCTGATTATTTCTTTATCTAAAGACTAGCTAAAGGGTACGGGTGAAGGTAAAACGAAAGAAAGAGGTCGGCGGACTACCACTGGGCCTCACCTCTATGGTGGGATCATATTCATCTACAAAGTGGTTCTGGATTAGCTGGATGGTCAGCGCGCTTTTCCCAACACCACCTGCTCCAACCACCACCAGTTTGTACTCAGTCATTTCACACCAGCGAGAACCTGTGGGAAATAAGCAGTTAGGGGTAATTGGCGAGCGACATCTACAGTACTTCAAAGCTTTTTTATAATCAATAGCAAGTAAAACCAGAGTTTGAAATGTATGTTTCACACACGTGACCCTCCGCTTGGTTCTCAAAGCGATTTAGGAATGCAAAAACACTTGCAGGTGACTGTGGGCCCCAGAATTCTGGATTAGAGTCTCCCAGCTACCCCCACCCTCATCTATTTTTCAACAGTCCTTGAGCCCCGCCCGCTGTCAGCCTAAGGTCAAGGAAACCCCCCGTTCCTGCTCCTGCAAGTATTCTCGGCTTTGTGGGGGCTGCCTCCAGGCCGTTCCCCTTTTAGAGTCCCCCGCCTGTCTCCAAATCTCTCTCTCGTAGGGATCCAAACGAAGGATCCCCGCCCAGGGCCTTTGTCTCCCGCGCGCAGATTCCGCTCGATTCCTGGCTACAGCGAGTCGCGTGCACGCTCCGAAGCCGAACACTGCACACGCCAGAGCCCTACCTCAAGCTCCGGTGCCTCCGCTGCCAACGGATTTAGAACCACAACAGGGAAAAATGTTGGAGACCCCGGAACCGCCATGAACAGCCCCCACCAGGGAGCGGCACTTCCGGCCCCACCCGCTACGTAATCAGTCGGCGCCGGGGGCGCCAGAGTCCCCGCCCCGGCCACGTGGGCCTCTGAGACAGGAGTCATGCGAGAGGCCGCACCCAGCCCCAGCCCCTCCCCACACAGGACGTTAGCAATAATGAAAGCGCTAGGTGCTAGTGTCTCAAAAATCAGTAAAACTTTATTCGCTTCCATTCTTTCGCCATTAACAGAAAACCGGAGAAAGCAAAAATGTTTTGTGTTTACAAAGATAAACGGCCTCTTTACCCAGAGATCAAAAACTCAAATGACAATGGGGAAGATAAAAGTGCCCTCCCACACATCCCCTGAGCTGACCTTTTGTCATCTTGTGGACAAAACCTTCAGTCCACTGGCCAGGGACCCTGTCCTGTATGTGGCCAATTCAAGATGAGGGCCAAGAAATCAGACCAATCCAATCCCGTGATATAAAGTCGAACAGAAGCTACACCAAGGGTCAAGTGCCTGTATTTTACAGGACACAGGAACCAGGCGGCTACTTATAAAAAAAACAAGATTCATTTCAGGCACAACTTTTTTATTTTTTTGTTTTGTTTTGAAATCAGTAAAAGAAACTGGGTCCTAGAAGCTGCAGTGATCTAAGCAGCAGCGAGTTTGTGCATTTGTCCTTTTTTGTTGTTTCTGTTTAAATACGTTTAAATTATCACACTGCTGGCACATCTCATTTGCATGAAATTCTGCACCATACATACTATTTGTAGTAAAGTTTACCCCCCCTCCCATCCCAGGAAAAAAAAAACTACTCTGGAAGATAATTTTCATTGAAATCTAACCAAACTTTGTTAAGTGGACTGTGACAAGATTATAAATGATATGAAAAATAACATTTTAACATTTGGCCACCAACTTAAGGAAATGGTTCGCCTATACAAATTTTTGTAATTTTTAATATATTCTACCCTCATATGGTCCTCAGAATTAAAGCATAATGAACAGGAAAGAATGCAACTGAGTGCTAAGGCCGAACATCTTGCCAGAAGTAATGAAGGTAGAGTATATACTGAATATCAAGTGCAGAATTTCATAGGGCCAACAAGATAACAGTCTATACTTTTCACTTACACAGGGGAAGTGGATTTTGCAATTACCAGTTGCGTTAAATGCACCAAATAAAGCTTCTAAAATTGATACTATAAGGCGCCACCTTAAGTTTTCCAGGCTGCAACTGTGCATAATTTTAAAATGGTTTTCTTAAATTTATTTATTTTTTTTAAACATAACACGAGGAAGGTGTTAAAACTGGTGTAATAGCTCAATAGAATAAGTATTCCAGATTTTGGGAGGGATGAAGAGGGAGATATTCAGAACCCTTCACCAGAATCCCCCCAACTTGATCATAATGGATTAATGATGTGCTTTGTGGATGTGGTTAGTCAATGACACCAGCCTGACGGATCTTTCTTTCTGCACCAAATCCCTGTGAAAAATAAAACTGCAGTTAATGACCGGAGCGCATGACAATCACAGTACATTCACAATTCCAAAAGCACTACTTTTAAGAATCTTCGCCACCACCAATTCTTTCCCTCAGGAAATCTATATTAAGCCCTCCTGATCTATTATCTAAGCTATGTTCAAACTATCAGGAAAACCAATAAATGTGCTCCTAATGGTAAAGTTGGGGGCTGAACCAATGTGCACCAAGTCCTAACTAGTTCTAAGCAATACTGAAGCTCCTTAGGCTCTCGAGATATGCTGAAATAGGACCTCAAGCAGTATGTTGGTCTGTCCTTTTGCCTGCCCCCCCCCTCCCCCAGCCCTGAAACCCTCATACCATTGAGTTATCTGGTCCCCTTGGCTGACGAAGAACCATTAGGCGAGGAGCACTGGCATCATCCAGGGTTATGTTCTTCAAGCGATTGACCAACCTATCAGGTCGTGGAGCTGCAACAGCCTTGGGGCCTTCGCTGAAACAAAGTCAAGAGGTGAGAAGCAACACTGGTGGGAAGAAGGCAAGTTGCAGAGGAGAGTGTTTTCCACCTAACTTCCCAAATGACTCAGTTTTAATGAGGAGGACTCTTACCTCATCTAGCCAGCTAGCTAGCAAGACAGGACAGACAAGTTTATGTTTTTATTCCCAACTCAAGGTGTATTACTGCATACAGCTGGGAGAAACATTTGGGTGAGGGTCCCCCCTAGACTGGTCTGCAACCAGAAAGACCAGTTTCACAGACATAAAACAAGGTAGCAGATGTGAAAAACCTTATAAATGTTAATATGAAGAAATATTTCTGGAGACTCTCGGCTCCTCCAATGGCAACAATGTTATTAAAAAAAAAAAAAAGGCAAAAAACCAGAGTCAGAACTGCTGAACTATAAAATTAAAACTTTTAAGCAGCATATAACCTAGAAATGGCTTAATTTGAGGAAAAAAAGGTAAGCAGAATCCTTTAAGAATAAGAACTATACACCTTTTTATGTTTAAGATCTATCATACAGCAAATGCCCAATTAATATTTCACTGGGCCAGATGTATGAGACTAAAAATTTAGACAATAAAGACTAGAGGTAAAAAAGGCATATGAAGTATCAAGAAATAACCAGAAAGTGGCAGAATAGAAAAAAGCAGAGATGGAAAGTGAAAAAATGTGATAAAGCAAAGATTAAGAGATAGTCCAGGGAGATTACTAATTGAACTCACCAGACTCGCCAAACATTACAAGCACTGCACTTGCCAGTGCGCTGATTAAGAATCACTGAGAATTCCACCTCATCTCCGGCCTGTAGCTCAATGCCATCCTGAACTTCTTTCACATGGAAAAAGAGCTTCTTGCTATCTCCTACTTCATAGTTAATGAAGCCAAACTGAAATTTTTAAAAGAAAACAGTAACTAAAAAAAAGAACATACCACAGGGGGAAGAGAGCACCTCACTTCGAATATAGCACAACATGTGGCCGTATAGCTAGAAGGGGTTTATAAAACATGGTACTGATGCCAATGCTCCAGTCCAGCTGCCTATGCTAGGATGTAACAGAATGGGAGTCTGCAAAACCTGTCAGGGAAGAAAGAGCTCTGAAATCACGGAAGCTGACTATAACAGCCTGACTAAAGCAAATAAAGTGCCTTCATATATAAGCTAAGTTTTTGAATTATGCAGAATCATTAGGGAGCTGTTATATGAATGTATATTATTAGTCTGATTCCTTCTGGAATTAAGCTGGGTTATGGTAGTACAAGAAATAGCCATACAAACTGGTTTATTCACAGTATTGGTATTTAAAAAAGTCTTCTCTGAGGACTCGCAGAAATCTCAGTATCAGCAACAGTTTTGTTTGCTAATATTTTATCGACCCTTCTACACATGGCTTCTTTACACAGTATGCAAAAGAAGCTCTGAGCTAAAGTGTACAAAATCTTATAGGCTTTCTACTCTGGAAATGTCATTCATTCCATTTTCCCCATCATGTAACATTATTAAACAGTTTTTTTTTTTTTTGCTAATATCACCATTTTTTTCTTTTCATGTGGTTTCCTTTATATTTTTATAAACTACCTCAAAAATTGAAAAAGGGGTGAAATAAAAACCAAATGAATGTTGATGGTTCTGCCTTGGCTGAAAAAATTTCAAAGTTTTGGTTACAGTTTAGTTACTGACTCATTAAGAAGACCAAATTCTGATCCAGAGATACTACCACTTACCTGATCTTTCACACATTCCACTGTGGCCCTACGTAGGGGTGTAATATTGTAGGCCATAGTCTGTGCATTCTGGCCCAGGACACACAATTGGAACTTGACACTCTCCCCTTTCTGTAGGCAATCCCCTTTGTTGGCCATTCCAACTATGCCAAATGGATAGACCTCACCTTTCATATCCCCTGTAAGGAGAAAAAGGTACCAAGTCTAAAAGCTAATAATTCACAACAGTCCTTTGCTGATGATCCTAATAAATTTATAAGTTGCCCCTAAAAATATTTTATTACCTGAAACCCTCTACTTTGAACTTTCAGTGAAATCCTAAATGCTAAATACTACAATGAAAACAAACGAGAACCTGTAGCTCATTAGTACCTTACTAGTTAATGAACAGTTTTAAAACCTTTATGAAATTAAAAATAACACTACCACTGACAACCTCATTACCTAAATATTTGTTTTTTTTAAGCATTATGGGTTGCTAATATGATCCAACGGATTGATTATCTTCTTCCCAAGTTCGCATTATGAGCCAACGAACAGTGAAAAATGTTTCTGACCATACCCAACTGGGCATTAAATAATAAGCCAGGCAAAGACAAAGTAGATAAATTTCTTTGCCATTCCATCCCCCTTTGCTCTGATTATGGCTCCCTCAAACTAAGAGGCACCGTTCTCCTAAGTCAGAGCTCAGCACATTTTTTCTGAAAGAGTTAGACTTGGCAGTCATCTTGTCTCTGTCACTACTACTCAACACTGCTGTTGTAATGACAAAGCAACCAAAGACAATATGTAAATGAGTGGTTGTAGCTGTATTTCAAAAAACTTTATTTTATAAGAACAAGCCACCATCCTCAGCTCTGCCCTAGAGTAAAAAGCTGGTTGGAAGTCAGGGCAGGCTATAGATAAAAACTGGGCCAAAGAGTTCAGCTCCTTTTCAGTTCACCTGGATGGTGAATTCACTGAATCAACAAAAGTAGAGAAAAAGAGAAAAAATTCAGGTGAAAGTAGAAGCTTCATAACTGCAAATGCCTCTAACTATTCTCTTGATTATAGGGGTAAAAATATGCAGTGAAGATTTTCTTTGCAAACATACAGCAATCACAAACTTTGAGGAGATACTTCCAATAGATCACGTCATGAAGGATTAGAGACAGCTGGTCTGATGTAGTGGTATTAACAGTAACTACCATTTATTATATACTTATATTGATTCATACTTAATCTTTAGAGAACCTTCTGACATTGTCCTTAGTTATACAGCTGGGAAGTGGAAGAACTGGTGTTCAGATCTAGGTCTGCCTGACTCCAAAGCCCATGGTCTAATATCAAGTTACCTGTATTCCTAAATTAAGAGCTGTTCTCAGGACCAACTGAGAAGGTATGACCTGTCTAGTCCCAGAAAACTCTAGGCTCAGAGATTTCAGAAAAGTTTCCTTTCCCACTAAATCCTTGCTTTGAATTCTACCCTATAGCCAGTGTTGAAGAGTAAGTAGGCTGGGGGTTGGGAATGCAAAAGGAAGTAACAAGTGGGAGGTTAGAGAGGAGAAAGACAGGCGATTTCATATTATCTCATGAGTTAAAGTTAACCGCCCATATCCCCTGGCACTTTTAAAGGTATAGTGTCATCGTGGCATTAGTTTAAAAGACTGATTTGCTATAAAATCAATTCATATTTGGAGGTGTGTGTGTGTGGTGGGGGGCTGGTTCTATGTAAAACAGAACTTCTTAAGAACCTCATGAATTAAAGGAACATCATGTTATAAAGATTCATTTCTTTCCCTCAAGTGACCTGCTCTTCCTCATTTATGTTCTCTTTGACTCCTAGATGACACAAGATTTATTGTGAGCCAAGCTACCATCTTTAGTTAGAATTTCAAATTCTCTCATCAACTCCATTACAGTATAAGTTTGCTATAATAAATCATTCAGTGTTCCCTACTACCATTTTTATTGAAAATTTATTTTATACATGTTGGTCCTTTGGGTGGTAACTGTTAGGAGTAAGGGGTAGTACTATAAACTCAGAGAGTTATTGAAGATGGGAAGAAAAAAGCAGAAAATGAAAATTACAAGGAACCTTTGCCTAGAGACAAATAACAGTAACCCCATGGAACCCTAGCTATTAAGGAATAGATATAGTAAACTTTTACAGGAAATAAATATGTTTATAGAATTAAAGGGTTACTAGGAAATGGTTACTAGTGCTGATATAACCAGTGAACAAAAGGAAATTATGAAGTTGTACTAAATTCAGCCAATTGTGAATATGATTATCACATGTCATTTTATGCATATTTTTAGTGTAAGATTTTGTTCTCAGTCTATTTCAATTTTAACTCAAGAGTCAGTTGCATACGAATGTCGTACGCTCATACGGTAGTCATTTATTCACAACATAAGCCCGGCTGATCTCATTCCTAAGGGATATAAAAATAAAAACCAAGCAAAGGGAAGAAAAGTCACTTTTCCCTAATTCAGTTTTTAAGGAATCTGAAAATAACTACCATCATATTTTAAAATCTTCATGAGTGCTCATATAAAGGTAAGGCACATTTCAAACAATCTGACAGGGATGCTCTTACCTTCCTCCACGATCTCAATCATTCCTTGGTACTCAGTCTGTGTCGGATCAACACTCCTCAAGGGGCGAATGACTTTACCAGAGTAGATGGTAGGATCAGCTTCTTCAGTAATGCCATTCACTGCAAAACAAAAGTGCGTATACCTTCAAAAATTTTAAACTCTAAACTACAGGAAAAAAAACAAAATTCATCAGAACAAATGCTAACAGAAGATTGATTGGTTGCCTGCGATTCTTGAAATGCTTCTAAACTACCATCAAAATAAATTCATTTAAAGATTTAACAAGTATTCCTATTTAAAACATGTCTTGTTCTCTCACCTTTTCCAGGTAAACAAATATCACCTTTTCAGTGAGGCCTTCCCTGGTCTCTAACATGGCAACCCAATACTTACATATACTTCCCCGATTTACTTTAATGATATATATTACTATCTTTCTAAATATACTACATACAATATTTTACTCGTCTCATTTGCCTGTTATTTTCCACTAAAAAATAAACTCAAGGAGGCAGGGGAGTTGTCTAATTTCTTCACTACTGTATCCCCAGTATCCAAAACATAACGTGCACTTAAGATATTTATTGAATTGAAATGAACATTCTTGGCTGTCATTTCTCTAGGTCTCACCACACACAACAAAGTGTTATTTGGAGAGTTTATGAAAGCCAAAACTAAGTGGCAGGTCTTTAAAAGTCGAAGATCCTAAATGAAAGTGATTTTCTTAAGTTCCCCTTATTTTTCACATTTATACTTATTCTTCTCCAAAGTGGTCTTCTAGAGTAATGCCCCTCTCTCCCCAACCCCATGGAGATTTCTATCTTGTTCTGTTTTTAAAGAGAGACAATGAATAAAAAGAAACTTAAAGTAAATAACCTAAAATATCTAGAACAGTGGTTCTCAAACTTCAGTGTACATCATCAGAATTACCTGAAGGGTTTATTAAAATGGGCTGCCCATCCCCAGAGTTTCAGAAAGCCTGAGGTGGGGTCAGAGAACCCGTATTTCTAACAAGTGGTCAGATGTTACTTCTGGATCTGGGGATCACACTTGGAGAACCACTGATCCATCTCTCATTTCCCACCCAAAGCACAGACTGAATAAGCAGTAGTCACAATTCATTACCCGAGTGCGTTTTGTTGACTTTTTCTGCACTGACTTTGTTGCCTTTGCCTTTGGACAAGCTGTACTCGACCATGTCCCCCAGTTCCAGACTATCGACATCACCAGAGAACTCACTGAGGGGAAAAGAAATGACATTTGAATAAGCAATGACCACAAACAACAACAGTAGCAAGTAGCTTAATTTCCTGTATAACAACATTCATGGTGTGCTTACCTATGCTGGATTGTTTTAAGCACATTTTATGTACTGACTCATTTAATCCCCAGAAATACACTATGAAGAGGTACCATTATCCCCAGCTCCAAGATAATGAAACTAAGATATCAAAAGTTAATCTTTCAATAAAAGTTACATAGGTAGTAAGTGGCAGAGCCCATGCTCTTAACCATTATGCTATATTATAACACCAAAGCAAGTGCACAACTCTCTGGTAGCAACAGATAAAACAGTATTTTCATTGAAGCAGAAAGGCGCCTCTCTAATGTTCAAAGCAGATATAGGCCTTTATCTTTTGGCCACATGTTCTCGATACAAAGGTAGGTGATTAACTTTTTACAAACATGAAATCTGAGATTAAAAAACACATAACCACCCAACACTAAATGCTTTTGACTCCAAAACCAAAGAATGAATAGTAAGCTCCAAGTTCCTAAAAGGCATTTCTCACCTGTAATGGAAAAAGATTTCCTTATCATGATTAGCTGTTTCAATAAATCCAAAATTATCCTTCAGAGTCGCCACATAACCCAAGAGCCTCTTGGAGTTAGAATTACGACCTAAAAGTCGCACACAAGTTGCAATCTGCTGTCCAGGCCTCTGTTTGTCACTAATACTGAATTCAACCTGTGAAAAATAAGGAAGCTCATTAATACCATGTCACTTCCACAAAGCTCAACTCTGACCTTCAACTACCCCAGACCATGCTTCCCTATTCCAAATATCCCTTATAAATTACTCTGATGGAATAGATTTTCACCAAAAAAAACTAGCACTTCTATGTCTCATTCAACTTTTCACAAAGGATCAAGTTTTGTCCTCTGGTGTGTATTCCTTACAGATTCTTAATTTCCCTAGAGGGCTATCAGAAAACCAGACATACTAAGTCTGAGAAAAATGAACAGCAAGGTAAAATCTTTGGTGTGATTTCACTTTGATAATGTTTCAGTGACTGTTTGAACTTTCTGGCTAATATTAATTTTATCAAAGCTAACTGATTTAGACATTATCTTACCTAATGCTTAAATATTGACTCCTCATAAAGCTTTTAACAAAGAGCCTGCTAGACCCTGTTCTAATTGAATACGCCGCCTTTAAACTGGAAGATGTTCGTATATTAAATTTGTAAGCACAAAAAAATTCAGCAAAACGATCAAATTTCAAGAAACCATTTTGTAGAACTGATAATTAAGATGACAACTTTTAACCCCCCTCCTCAAATAAGCAAAATTGTCTTGCCTTATCTCCTATTTGAGGAGAAGTAGATCCTTCCACATCCTTGGCTTGAAAAGCAATAGTCAATTTCACTCCACAATCATCATAAACAATAATACCATCCTCAGCCTCCTAAAAGAACAGTCAGAATACAATCAAAGAATACAATTTTTGTTTTGAAAAGAATACAATTTTTGTTTTGAATACAACTTTTGTTTTGAAAAGAATCAAAAGCAAAAAAGCACTATAAAAGCAGCTTTAGTTCTTACAGACCCTTGAGCCAACAAATTAGCATAGCTGGAGGAATTTCCTATTCCAGATTCTCTATCAGATTTTTCATATGAACTAAAGGTGATCTTGCCTTAAGCCAGATCTGACTCAATCTGCTTTAATTGGGTTATTTACTCTTGAGAATTTCTTGCTGTTAAAGAGGAAAACCTTACTGAAAATTTATAACACACCCATTCTATACTTCTCAAAACCCATCAGAAATCAAACTGGACATGTACTTTCAACTAGGTAGAAATTCTGTAGCTCAGGAAGCTTTTAAATCTCCCATAGCACTCACGATGTTTGTATTTTATGTTAATCAGTATATTTACCAATGCGTGAGAATTTTATTTGGTACAGGATCTAGCACAGTTCAGAGCATTTGATGTTCAAGTAGACAATTAAGTTATGACATATCAATGTTTTCACACTAACACTTAAATCACTGTTAAAACCAGGAATTAGCTCTTTGCAAGTCTAAGAAATTTCAGATATGTCATAAGAATCAATCAGTAAACAACAACATTGTACAGCAATATACAAATTATACTGTTTCCATGGTTTCAGCCATCATTTCTATGGGAATTAATGCCCACACATTCCTAAACTGGCTTCGACTCCTTTGCTAATAAGCTCCAGAACTCATTACCAACTATTATGTATTCAAAACCAATTAATTTCTACTCTTCTACTATTCATATTCCTGTGACTGCTATATGTTACTGAACATTTATAATGTACCAGATATTGCTGCGTACTCTGTATTATCAAATTTAATGTTATGATAAAACCATCTTCATAATTACTGTTACTTCTCATTTTACAAATTAGGAAAGTTTTAGATGTTAAACTTGACCAAGGTTAGACAGCCAACATGAAGTGATGCTAAGGATTTGATTTTGGTTGAGTGATGATGTCAGTGAATGCAGGTCTGATTCCAATGGCATCAACTCTTTTGCCAGTCAACCAAATGTCACAATCTCAGCATTCATTTTTGCTCTCATCTCTCTCTACCCATTAACCTCAATATCCAGTCGACATCTGACACTATATACTATATACACTAAGTATATGAGGTAAGACAATCCCTGCTCTCATAGAACCCAGTCTAGCAGAGCACATAGGTTCATAAAGTTAAGTGTAATATACTATCATAAACACAATGTTAAGAACCTGGAATACAGTGTTGGCCTAAGAAGAAAATAACAATAAAGTCAAGAAGTCTCACACTAAGGCTGTCTTGGATCAAGCCAGTTTTGACAGAGACGTTTGGAAAGCAGGCCGTTCCAAGAGCTAAAAGCCATTAAAAAATAAACCCTGTTGATTTTTTTTTTATTCTTAATAACACCATCTGCCAATTGTCAAATTCCTACTACAGGCTAGGTACTGTGAGGGCTTTTTTAAACAAAACAGGACGCAACCATTTAAGTTCAAAAACTGAAGCTTGGAGATAAAGTAACTTCCCAAGCTACAAAGTAAGTGGTAGGTACGATGCTACCCCTTGCTCCTTCTGGCTCCTTAATTATTTCTAAAACTACATTACTTTCCAGCATCTCTTATGTACTTTCTCGTGTCTAAATCCATGATCTCTGTTCCAACTTCAAGGACTATCTAAACTATTAAATAATTTCCTATCAAGCCTCTTCCATCTTGTCTTTCTCTACCCCCAACTAGGGTTCATACTATTGCCATTATCTTCCTGAAGGGCACACCTAATGTCACTCACTGTCCAACAGAAATCTTTTTCTGAGTACAGAACAAGGTCTAAATTCTTTAGAGTAGCAATTAACACCTGCTCAATCTATCTCCATTCTGATTTTTCATCTTTATTTCCCCTACATACTTCCACAAAAGGAAAAGTCCCTATCTACCTGTCAAACTACTTAGTGCTTTCTAAAGAAAGCCTGAATTTTTCACCTGTATCTCCACCACTCTGTGAGGAATGTCCTTCCCTCATTTATTTCCACCTATTAGATGTCAATGCCTAACTGAAACCATCGCAGATCCTGCCAGTTTAGAATTTCACCAGAGCAAAATGACCTTTTAAAATAAAGCTACATTTTACATTCCTTATGAATCATTTGTTTCTATACACCTCTCAATTTGTTATTTACTTGAGAGCAGAAGCCATCTTAGACATCTTTTGTTATTTCCTATTCAGTGACTTTTTCAATAAATGAAGTTCAAATGTGTGAACTGAGTCTACCCAAATTTGAAAGTTTTAAACTGCATGGAAGAAAGCACTCTCATTTTAGATAAGCAGTTCATAACAGGGTTATTTTGGGATATTTGGTGGAATCTGGAGAAACTTTTGGCCATCACATGGGGGAGAAGAGACACTGGCCTCTAGTGGGTTAAGTCCGAGGATATTAACACTACAACACACAGAACCCCATCCCCGCCCTTGCAGAGTTATCCAGTCCCCAAATTCCATAATGCTGAGGCTAAAAAACCTTGCTTTAGATTAGTTATTACAGGGAATTCTGAAAGAGATAACACTACATTATTGTGTGGACAGTGGTTGCCTTTAAGCAGAAGAGAAAAAAGAGCTACAAAAATCATTTATCATGCAATACTTACCTTTTCTTTGCCTTTATTTGGGCTAGTGGTTTTAGGATTGGAAAAAGTGGCTTCTTTTTCTACAGTGCCCAGAAAACGATGATCTGAATGAGAATGGAATGAAACCGTGCCCTTGGGAAGCTTTTTAATCCTAATAGCATGATTTCTTTGGGCAGACAGCATATCCTACAAAGGATAAATAAAAGTAACTTAAACTGAAAAAAAAAATCAAGAAAATCCCCCTTATTTTTCTCAAAAACTACTCACAGGAACCACAGTGAACTCTACTTCATCTGCAATATGGAGCTGGTTCCCATCCAGAACTTCACTATAGTGGAAGAACATACGAGCATCACGATCCACACACTTGATGAAACCAAAACCATCTCTCATGGCAGCAATTACACCCTGAAATCCAAATAAGATTTTCACTGGCTATGAAACTTTTTAAGACAACAACATTCAAGTGTGGAAAACATCATCAAGTTAAATTCGTTAGAAATTCTCTGTCTCAATGACCCAAACTCTGTATCCACATGGGAATTTTTCCATTTTAATACAGATTCATCACTTTCAGTCAAGTAAATTAACCTCCAACCAATTGTCTCAGACTAGCCGGATGCTATTCTACTTGGCCAACATACACTAGAAAAAGTTATATTTCAATGGAAACACATGCATTCCATTTAATTCTCAATGCTGTGAACTAGGTATTATTATCCTTTTTTTTTGCAAAATGAGGAAATTGAGGTTAAGAGAGGCGAAACAATTTGTCCAAAGCACATAGGTAGTAAGTGCCAGAAATCAGAATTACAAGTAAAGTTCAAGTTTTATAATGAAATAATTTCCAGAAATTAAAAAGAATCTACAGATTGGTACTTCAAATACTTCAAAAATTCAACTAAAGGCAACTCTTTAGTCTCTACTTCAAAAAGTTTATGCTGAGTTTAGGCACAGGAAGGACTTAAGATTTAATTCTGAAGAGTAATAGAAATTCTTTTTTTTCCTTCTACATTTCTAAAATATCAATTCTGTGAAGGTATTATATTCAGAGTATACAGCATGTGGCAGGTACTCAAATATTTAGTGAAACACAATTATTATGGACCTACCAATGACTTACATAATGCACACTTATGTATGAGATGGCTATTCTATAACCAGTTTGGAATACGGACTTAATAATACTGACATTTAATCCTTGCTAAAACCTGATGGTAGCCAAGCTACTCGACAATGTATTCTGTACTGTAAATAGAAACAGACCCAGACTGAGAAACTTAACTTTTTTATAATTATGCATTCAGATCTCCAGATTTTTAAAGTTAAAAGCACAATGCAACTGTCAAGCAAGATCTGTTCTCTAAAAGATAAAGTCTCAAAAAAAATTTTTCATTCAATGTATCCAATTTAACTGATATACTGTAGATGTTATGACCTCCAACAGAACTAAATGTAAATTATATCTAAGAAAAATAATTAATGAAAACTAAGCTTATAAAACGTATCTGGGAAACAATTCTGGTATATGTCACTCCTGAGCATATGCCCACTAAAAAATTTGCAAAGTCCTGTCGTAAAATACAAAAGAAACCAACCTACACTGTTTAATCTAATGTTTACTAAACATCTTACAAAAGTTTAGGAAATTTTACTTTCTAAATGATGGACTTGAACCTTCTTAATTTTCGTACTTAAGAGTCAGATAATCACTCTCAAATCATCCTGCCCAAATTTCCATTCTAAAACTTTTCCGTATCTATTTCAGGATAAGCAACAGAGCTAGACATCAAACCTATGCTAACTCAAACTATATTCTTCATTACCTTAACATAAAGGTAACTGCCTAATATCGTCATTAACTTAAAGAATTTTCAATACAGTATTACAAACTTGAATACAACATTGCCCTCCCCCATACTGGATATTTATCAAATACTATCCAACACTTACCATTTCTCTGGCTTCATTAGTGAACTGAAACGTGTTTGATAGAACTTCTATGTTGGTTGCTCGTTCTAATTTGTCACGTCGGTCTGTTGAAATATTAAACCTAACATGGTCACCTTCCAACAGGGTCACCTTGGATTTTGTATCTTTGTCTCCAAAGGGAAGTTCTTTAGGAATCACAAAGTCAACTTTGATGCGTCCTGGCAATGGGTCACTCTGATGAGAAGAAAAAACTATTTTAGCTTGAGATTTCTCATCCTTCCTAGTTCTAAGTCAAACAAGAACACAGAGCAAACCCATGTTATTTATAATAGTTCCCTAAAGGGAAAAATGGGGTTGCCAACATAAGTCCACTTTGAAAGCTCTGTGTTCTATGGCCACATGATACAACCATATTATCACAACACTGCAGTTAAGATCCTAAACTATGACACTAAGAGTAAGAAAAAGAATATCAGTCTTTCATGTTTCACAATTCCTTAGCGCTGATACCACTGGTTTCATCTCGTTTCCCCCACAAAAGAAACAAACTAGGGGTGGGGTAGGTAACAGTGGTAATAAGTGTGTATACGCAAATCAGTTTTTTTCCCCAATGTAACCATATTGCTCTTAATCCTTTCTCCTTACCTCCAAGTGAAAAAAAAAACAAAAGACAAAAAACAAAAATAATACTTCAGGAATAAATCAAAAAACAAAAAACAAAAATAATACTTCAGGAATAAATCAACGAATGGCTTCTCATTTAGTTTAATTACACAAGAAATATTTCATGTCCCACTATTATTAACTAAACGGAATAAAATTTATGAACACTATACCCTACTAATACTGATGAGGAAAAGAAGACTCTCCCGAAAAAGACTATTTACCTGGTTTTTACTGGGTACTTTTGGGATAACTTTGGTTACAGTTCCTTCGAAATGTTCAATGCTGATATCTTCAAAGATGACTGTTCCTTGAGGCAATAGTCTGACATCTGTTGCAACTTCTTTACCCTAAATCGAAAGGAATTAGGGGGAGGAGAAAAATGTAATTTTAAGTGTTTCCTAAAAATGTAATTTAATACTGATCTTAAAAGAAGGCCAAAGACCAACTTAGGTAACTATCTTACATTTCTGTCCTTGATTGTGAATTCCACGTCATCTCCAGGCTGTAAGGTTTCTAAGTCATCCTTAAATTCACTATAGTGAAAGAATATCTCTTTTACAATATCACCTCTTTCAATAAAGCCAAACGCCTCCTGAAGCCAAACAAACAAAAAACCAAAAATAAAAGGAACATTATGTACTAGTCATGTACATATTTATGACTACAATCAACAAGCCTTTTCATAAAATTATGCTGCAGTGGAAACAATATCTTTGGTCAAATCTAACATTAACAATTAAATTGCCCATTTAAAAGAACATAATTAGAAACAAAGGAATTTTAATAGATTACTTTTAAGGTTAACAATGAAATATTTTTAAAGGGAAGACAAAGAGGAAAACCAAACGGTTTGGATCTGAAGTATAAGACAAAGTAGTCAAAGAAAAAAACTCTATTTTCTCAAATTTGATGACACTTACCTTCATGGCACAAACTACTCCCTGACAGCGGGCTTGTTTCTTTTTCAACAGCATAATGTTTCGAGCACTCACAGCACCAGTACTAGAAAGGAAGAATCGGGTGGGGGTGGAAAAAGGGGTGAGAATCAAAGAGGGATGAAAAATGCATTGGCTTGGTTAGATATGTCTACAAAAACAATAAACTAGTTTTCTAAGGTCTCAAGAATTCTGTCATCACTAAAAGCAAATGTAAAGTTTATGACACCTGATCCTTCTCACACAGCTCTATATGCAAAGGATTTTTGCTCAAATCCCCTTGCCTTCTAAAGGGGGAATATATATATACAGGTCATTTTCTCTTGGACTGTTTAAATAACACCACGGGTACATGATGTTCTATTTTGCTTTTTACATTACATAAAGCCACAAACTAAATGCAACCGAAGATGGGGAATGCTACAGTTTTAGGAAAGCCATTCATTAAACAAACATTTGAGTAGGTATTACGAGCTGCAAACAAAGGTATAGGAGATAGAGATAAGAGATGGTTCCTGTTTGCAATATGTGAATTTTGTAGTTATCCCATCTTTTTTTAAATAGCTGTAAGACAAAGTTGAACACGGTGATCATAGAAATTTGCTACACTTTAAAAAATAAGGACGTTCACCTTCGCTGAAAGCAGTTTGAAATATCACATGTTGCTATACTGTCCCCATCTTTGAACAGCAGAAATATAAATCTGATTTAATTTTAAAGATGGCGCAGACCGTTAGGGTGCAAGAGTATTTGCTGACGTAGTTGTTTTAAGAAGAGCTGTAGACTAAGCGATTACTTCCCTTAATTCTTCATGATCAAACTGTGCTTCTTACTTCGAAAATTTGACACTGAAAAAAATCTTTCTTGCCTTTGCAACTTACTGCAGTGACAAGGCTTTAGAGCCAGATTGGGGTTTAAATGCTTGCTATTTAAATGCTGTATGACTTTAGACAAGTTACTTTAAGAGAACACACCTCATATTACAAATGAAGAAAATCAGGTGAGGCTGTTCTGAGGATTAACTAACTATATAAGGCATTTAGTACAAGTGCTTGGCACGTTTAAAGAACTTAATAAAGGTTAAGAAAGCTCTTCCACTGGCTCCCCGTTCAAACCCAAGCCCCATCCCCTAGTTTCCTACTTGAGATTGAGGCATTTAGATGAAACTTGTAATATCTGTAACCTACAACTTAATTCCTTCTAGTCTTATAGGAGGTAAGGTTCAAGGTTAATTCTGCACATGCTCTTGGGGCTTTTCCTTCCCTATGCTGTTGGAACATGCATTCCTAGCACTTTCTCCAATTTCCTATTTTTAACTTCCTTCTGCATTTTTATCTCTCATCTCTAAAAATCATCAACCTGGGCTTTCTTCTTAACCACATTTTTCTAACTGCTATGCTAATGAAACAGGCAGCTATATCTCCTGCCCATTATTAGCTTGTCTCAGATCCCTATGTGCAACTGCATATTCAATATCTTCACCAAGAAATACCAACGCCTCAAATTCAAAATGCCAAAATAAGTATAATTCTTCTTCCACTCTTAATACTTTCTGCTGTATCTCCTTAGTCCAGTTAATATCATCTGCCCAGTACCCCAAGCCAGAAAATGGCATTTGGGACTTCTCTTCCCTTAATTTCAATACACATTTGTCTAATCAGTTATAAAACTTATCTTCTCAATGTGACTTGACTTCTTTATCTGGCCACCCTTGGCCTATCTGTATTAGCCCCTCATTTGTCATATTAACTCTCGTATCACTGCCTCTAGTCTAGAGCACCCCTACTCTCAAAGTCTACCATCTTCACCACTTCCAATAATCTAAATCAATCATATGCTCCTCCATTTAAAATCCTTTAAAGATTCCTATGATTAAGGGATAAAGTTCAAATTTCAACTTCCTATGATCCAGTCAATTCAATCAACTCAAACTTTTGGCTATTTCCCCAAAACGATACTTCCTGCACCAAGAATGCTTTCCCTCATCATCTCCCTAGTGATTCCATATCCTTCCGTCAAAACCTACCTCAAGCACTGCTGCTTTTGCGAAACCTTCACTGACTTCTAGAATAGCTCCTTAAAAGCTGTTTTAACTACTTTCCTATTTCTGGTACCCTATACGGGGCCTATCAGAGACTAGACCCTCAAATGCTTAGCTTATGAATAAAAAGTTTAAAAGATAATGAAAATTATCCAAATTTACAAGTTAAGTTTTTAACTTGCTTCAAATTTCTTATTGTAAAAAAAGGAAGAAAATCACTTTGGTGGGGGAAAAAACAACTTACTGTTTATTGTTATCAATTACAAAGTTAATTTTATCTCCGGTTTCCAGCTGAACATTCCCTTCCACATCTTCAGGGGTGTAAGTCAGATAAAACACTTCCTGTGAATTAATAAGCTGTTATTACTACATTGGCAGGATGCATGTTCACTGTATATTGTGATTTACTTTGTTAAATACTTCTTAAACTGGCATTTTAAGCCAAATTTCTTAAAATTAAATGCTTTATGCAAGAACATTGTTTTATTCATATAAACACACCCTTCCCCTCCATGATGCTGATGACTTCTGCGAGTCCACAGCTGAGCAGCAATTCAACTTCAAAAAGCTTACACACGTGGAAGCATTTGCCCAGAGACTGTAGTTACATTTCAAAAAAAACAATTTTTATAATAAGGCATTCCAAACAAAAAAGCTGGAGTTAGTGCTTAAAAGGAACCAGAAAAAGATCCCCTCCCACAACCCCCGAATAGTGAGTAAAAGAAGCATTTTACCTTAATGTTCTAACTAAGGTCACACTTGGGCAAGCTGACACTTGGAAGACCTATGGATTTTTTTGATTATGCTGCACTCAAAGCCTCTTAGAAACCAAATTTAAAACTGATTTTTATTAACTGCAGCTTACGTTTTCTATTTTGAATTTTAAAGTACGCTTATAGATCACATGGTGGATCAGGCAAAGGTTTAAGAAAAATACACAAGTTTACCCCATTACGTTCGTAGCATACACTCCCTGTTGGACTCTGACCCGGGGCAGCTGGAGATTTACTCTCTAAGTTGTGAGGAACAGCGCACACAACCTACCAGTCAAAAAAAAAAAAATTTCCATTGCTAATCATTCCAGGAGCAGCACTGTGCAATATCAACTGAATTTTAATATCCTCTATACTATACATAGGGATGCATTTTAATATCATCCACAAGAGGATGCCATGCTGCCAAGTTTCAAACTTACAGTATGTAAATTTGACTGTAAGTACAGATTTAGGGTTATATGTAAAAACCCCAATTGAGTCTTGACCATATTTTTATTTCAGGTCAAGAAATGCCAGTGCTTCTAATTTTAAAATAGTAATCTTTATGTACTATAGCTCTCTTGCGTGCAAACTGAGGAGATGGGGACAATCTTCCTTTTCTAATGTGAAAGATATGCAAATGCAGGGCCCAAAGAAAACACAAAGCATCAAAGTCACTAACTTGTCCATTCATTCGTTCTTCAGGGAGGATTTCTGGTTTTATCTTCACCAGTTTAATAGCAATGGGTTTCCCAGTCCGCCGGTCAGATGATACTTCAAATTCAACATCATCTAAAATAAAGAAAGTGCTGTGTTTGTTGTACTAATTTTTGGCAAAATGGTATCTCATTTTCAAGCTAAACTTAATGCAGCATTTGAGTTGCCTTAGACCAGTGATTCCCCAAGTGTGGTCTCTGGGTCATCACCTGGAAGCTTAGCAGAAATGCAAATTCCTGGGCTCCACTCCACATCTATTTAAAGGCAACCTCTCTGTGTCAGGTACAGCAATCTATGTTTTAACAAGCCTTCTAGGTAATTCTGATATACACTGCTTCAGGACCACTGCTTTAGACTAAGCCATATCTTAGTTTTCATGGTATTACCCATACTGCAAATAAGGCAATGTAATAATAACCTTTGCCAAGCTTTTTTTTTATTTATTCCTTCTGTACCTTAGTTTCTTCATATGTAGAATGAGAATTAACAAAAATAACGCTCTCGCAGGGCTTGAGTATTGGGCCTACCAAATACTCATGTTAACTATTGTTCTGACTCTTTTTCTCCCAAAGGTATTTTAAAAAACACACTGAGACCTTGTTACTTCAGTCCTTTAATAAACCATACATTTTCACATGTAAAAGTGGTTACTATGGTGTAACCAAGATGAATTTCCACATAGTCCAAAGTCCAAGTGGTGAGATTGTAAGTTATTTTCTTCAGGCTCTACCAAAAATCATACCTTGTCAAATAATCAAAACTAACATTATATTAGTTTAATATTTTCACTGGCCTGAAATCTAGTATAGTGTAATTAAGGAATCATTATTAGGGAGAATAACAAATCTTCCAAGTATCTGTTTTAAAAATATTCAAAAATATTTTAGTCTTTCATATCTCAAAAAGACCCCACCATGATAGAAATCAAAATTCTGCTAGTTTACATAAATATATTAATTGGTAGAATTAAAAAGCCAAACTTTTACACTCTTATGAGCAAGTTGCTATATAAGAGAAATTTGTAATCAGTTTTTTAAAAAGGACAATCAACAGATTACCTCCTACTTTTAAGTCCTGCAGGTTGCCATTATACTGTGAACAGTGGAAGAAAAGTCTAGCTTGACGTTCTGAACACTGAATAAATCCGTAAGAGGTTAGCAGTTTTTCAATAACCCCAGTTTCACGCAGTGCTGCTGAAGTACCATTAGGGTACCCATTGTGTCCATTGTTGTGGAGAAGGTTTGGATCAAAGCTCATCTGTTTTAAAAAGAAAAAGAACTCAATATATACAGATCTGCACATTATCTCCACAGCATACTAAGTCTGATGAATCAATCACTAAATTTTTAAAATAAAAAGGCAAAGAAAATAAAAAGTAAAATAGGTAAAGGGAAGATTATGGGCTTTCATTGTTGAAATGATGAGTTAGTTAATAAAACATTTCAGAGTAAATATCTGAATTATTTTGGGGAGTTGTCCCAATTTATGGTAGAATTTTCCCTTACCAAATGGAATTTCCATACTATTAAGGTAAAGCAACTACATAATTAAAGCTGCCTTTATTTTAACCTTAAATTACTAAAACGACCATTTCAGAACAATGGTGAAATATTCAAGAGATGGCAACCCAAACTACAAGAACACTTAAGAAATTTATTAACACTTATTTTGAAACTTAAATAGAAACCTTAATATTATTTGGTAAGCCATGCATCTTAAAAGGAATTATTTAAGTTAGTAGAGATTAAAACCATAGAAGAAACTTTCTTTGCAATACTTATTTCAAACTCAAAAATACTGGAGTAATGCACTTATTAGGTACTTTAATGGAAAACCCCAAACAGTGAGTTAGAAAGCAAGACTTCTAACAAACTCCAAGCAACTAAACTCTTAAATTCTAAAAATGTTCAAGCATTTCACAGGTACTTTTTTAAGTCTTTTCACCTGTGTCAGACACTGATGAAATCTAAATGCTATATTTCTATGATCACAGAAAGCAAAGGAAAACATTCTTTAGTGAAAAGAGAAGCTATTTAGATGCAACACAATGAAGCCTATTTAGATCTTCAAATACTGTCTATCGCATTGGATATTTCATTTTTCGTTATTTGCGTAAAACCATAAAAATAAGTTATTTTGTTAATTTAAGTGAATCATAAAATACAACAAAATCCCTAGCAAAGCTTAAGTCTATAGTTGACTTAACTATGGCAGCAATATCTATGTCCACATCTTTACAACTAGTTTTAAGCCCTTTCATTGCAAATTTGGTTTATAAGCATTTTCGTTTAAGTGCTATGTTGAGCATTAATAAAAATATTTTTCATTAGGAAAAATGAGTAAAATTCTGTAAAAAAGAGAGTAAAATTCTGTAAAGATAAAGCCAAGTAAAATAACTTAAACAGTTTATGGGACGGCTGAATCATGCAAATCAAAGCATGATTTATCACTTCTGTAGGTGGTAAAGTTCTAATTCTTTTATGCTAAACATTGCTGTGTTTGACGTGTATTAACTCATTTAATTTTTACAAAAGCCCATGAGAAAGTAAAATTATCCCCATTTTAACAATGAAGAATCAGACAGAGAGGTTAAATGACTTCCGAAAATCAAATGGTAGAGGACTGAAACCAAGAAGGCCTACCTCTACAATCTGGGCTCTAAACTAGGCCTCCTCAAACTTAAATTGCAATCTGGTTAAAATACACAATCTGATACAATGTGGGCAGGGGTTTGAGATTCTTCACTTCTAACAAGCTCCCAAAGTGATATCAATGTTTCTGATTCTTGGACATACTTTGAGTAGCAAGGTCCTACACTATTAAACTTATCTTTCGAGATTCAAGGTGAAGGAAATGCTTAGGGAAGTTAGAAAGTGAGTTTGCAGGGTATTTCAACCAAACTCAGTAGCTCTTAAGTCATGCTCTTAGCACAAAGCAAAACAAACTGGGATGACTGCTTCCCTGACTTACAGATCTCTGATACATGGGGGTCCTCTTTTGTTTTTTTGTCCCAGATGAGGTAGAAGATGAAGATAAAGAAAGTGAAGGAGGGGCTGCAGGAGAGGGATGAGGGTCTGATGACACAGGAAAAACGTTCTCCATCTCAAACAGCTGTGATAATATAGCATAATGTTTATAACTGATAATAATTTAACACTTTTGACAATCGACCTATATATCTTTACAGATTTACCATTAGGTTACTTTAGCAATATATGACTCATTTAATAAGACTTCTATTGAAAAAAATAAATTATAGAATTAACATTAAAAGGTCAAACTGAAATATACTTTTAAAAGCCCTTACACCTTCTGTAAGATTTAAATTTTAAAAATGCCATAAGTGGTGGCTACAGTGAGACGATTCAGTCCAGTTTCTTCTCAATGTCCCACAAGTATTCCTAGAATCCAATATTCTCAATCATCTCCCTAAAGTAAGGTACACACAGGATGAGCCAAAGGGGTGTGGGAAGGAAATATTAGAACTATAAATATTTTTACCCAGAGATAAAGATTAGCTTTTATAAATATTATGTATTTACAGGAGAGGCCTCACTGAGTTGGTATGTCAGATCACATCACACATCACATATATATTACTCAGGTATTCTGAGAGAAGTGGAGAACTCTGTAAGAGGTTGACAACGAAGGCCTGACTCACTCATTTGCTTTCAGCATATTACAGTTTATACTTGCTCAACTCAGTAGACATACAATTTTAGCTATCTAGTTTAATTAAATTGCCCTCAAAAATAGAGAAATGGTTGAAAAAGATTCCCCCAGAATAATCTAGAAAGAAGATAATGCTAAGAAGGCAAGCAAAGACAAAGAGTATGGAAGCTGACACTTCTAACCCTAGTACTAGTTCTTTAACCTCCACATTATGAAATAAATGATCACCTAATGAGATTTGACAAGTCTGCCACAACATTAAGATCAAGACCATGATACAGACTTATATGAGCAGCAATAAAACACACTACATGTATTCTGTCCCTCAGAGAGTCATGGCAGTATAGAGTTTTTAAATGAAACACTTATAAACTAAGCATCCAGGCACAATATTTTTGGTGAGGGTAGGAAGTTTCTGTACTATCAACAGGCAAATTATTTGTATAATATTGCTTATTTTATATTTGTCCTTTTTACAACGTTTTACATTTCAAAGGCAGTAGTATAATCACAATTTATGAGTACATTCACATGTACATACTGACTGTACATGCTTTTACTAACCATATGATCAAATTAATTGGAAGACCCCTATATCAGACTCAGATTATGACTTTTAAGCTGCGCTTCTTTCATCTTTAGATTGTAAGTTTTTATTACCATACAAATAAGAATATAATACGACCTGTAACACAAAGGCCAGGAAGCTGCAAAAACCACATTGTCAAGTCTCCAGTCCTACCACACATTCCTGCAGGTAGGAGGTAAGACTCCTGTTTTTTTTACCCTAAGAGAAAATGAACCAGAATCAGAAGGGATTAGAACTATCATTTCCTTCTAAGACTCTAAATTGTTCCCCAGTGTGGATGCTGGAATTTAGGCTGTATTGCTCGAGTCTCATCTCACCTTTAAGTGACCAAAACAGAATTTTCTCTTCTCCTAGCGTCTTTCCTAAGTTTCATTCTGCAGCCTTTATCCATTTTGGGGGGGCCTTTTTAAGGAAAAAACATACCACTCAAGCAACTTTAGATAAGACAGTATGTGAGCACCCTTCCCTTCAAAGAATTCCAGAAGCAATGAGTTGAATGTCTTAACAATTATTTAATAAAAATGCATGTACTTAGAAAACTTTTGGAAGGGGAACTTTCTACGTTTGAAATCAATAGGAAAAAAACTGCAAAGGATCAATATTTGATTATATAAAAAATTCATGCTTTTACACTCAAACCTAAGAAAAACAAATTCAAACAAATACATCAGTGTATTATTAAAAAATTTAAGCAAATCAGTAAGAATTAAACCACTAGACTATAAGCTCCATAGGGACAGGGACATTTTGTTCAAAGCTAAATCTCTAGTGTATAGACAAACAGTGCTTGGCACTCATCTGAATTACTGAAAGACAGTAAAACAAATTAATCTTAAAATCATTAAACATAAAACATGAAAAAATTCAATTTTGGCAATCAAAAATTTAGATAAAGCAAATTACTCATTTATCAAACTACCAAAGATAAAAGATTTAAAAATATTTAGAAACGGGACTAAAAACACACTCATGTACTTTGATGGTGGTAAATTGGTACAACCTTTCTGAAATGCAGTTTAGCAACATGTATCAAAATATGGAAGTATTTTCCTTTTTTTCTACCACAGGACACTTTTGGGAAAATGAAATGTGGACAAGACTTTTATGCATAAATGTGTTAACTGAAATGCTTTAATAAGAAATTCCAGGAAACAATCTTAAAGTCCAACACTGGTTCAAGAAATCATAGTAGTATATATAAACGCTATGCAGTCACTAGAAAGAATGTTTGAAAATGCTTATGCTGTAGTACAAAATGACAAGATATTTATACAGTAAAACTTCAACCTTATTTTAAAAATGAAAGACCAGAAAAGCCTAATTTAATGCTTACACATGAGATAATACCTAGGTGTCTTAAAGGCACAGAGCTAAAAATGTTATAAGAACAGCATCTAGTATTGACGCCATGGCTCATATTCTTAATCACTATCTTTTACATTAAACTAAAAGTTGAGTGCCTACAATGCATCATATATTAGTGAACACGACAATCTCCAACCTCATGAAGTTTAGAAGTTCTACTCTTTTCTGTGTATTTAAAGTTGGAAAATCATTACAATGTTAACTCTCCTTTAAAAAAAAGACTTGGGCAGAATCTCAGGTCAAATTTAAACTTTACTTCCAGTCTAAGAATATTATTAGAGCTCCCTGAAGAACACAGAGAATCAAAAGGCTAGCTTTTCATCTTCCTCATACTTTTAACTTTTCTGGGATTGTTTCCTCAACTGTAAGGTGAGTGCCTAAGTGCTTTCCAAATTTCCTTGGGGGAAAAAAATTAAAATTCTGTGTTTTGTAATTTCTTCTTGCAACATGAACTGTTTTCCCCTTTTTCCTAACTAGTCTGCTTGGCTTCTACTGTCAAGGAATTCTTTTAGAAAAGGCAATCTATTTCACTGTAAAGATGGTTTTAGAAAATGACTATTCTTAATGTAAACCTATGTTCTCTTAACTTTCATTGTTCCTTTCAGTTTTCAGAATGCAATTGTTTTTCATACTAATTGCTGTCTTCTGGATATGTTCTAAATAACTGTTCATTAAAGTGCATTTCACTACTATTCTTATTGTACCATGACCACTTATACAGAGGACACAGAGTGATGCTATCTCATGATTCTGTAGACTAAGTTTCAGTAATTTAGATCATTTCTTAAATTAATTAGTAATATCAGGTTTTCTCCTTTTAGTACTTCTATAACTGATCATTTGTTCCTAAAGGGAAAAAAAACAATGCTCTTAAATTTCCTTTATTGATTAACCTGGAGTTCCAACTTATAAGAATAATTTTAAATTATTTCTATAATTTATTCCTTTAGCATTCTTCTATGTTCTTAATAGGTATTTCACAGGGCTGATGGGATGGTTAAATTAGCTGCTTCACATAAAGGCCTTAGAATAGTGCCTAGCACATAAGTACTCATATAACTTATTACCAAGTCTTTTTAAAAAGCAGGGCAAGGATAGAACTTGGCAGCACACACCTGGAGACCTCTCTGGAAATCACTCCATTAGTCAATACCTTTTAATTTACTATTATCCTACTTAAATTTCTCCATACTGACTATTGTGCTATCATGAGATACTCTGTTAAATGTCCTTATTGAAAACTTTATTCGTTTGCTCCTGGACTTTTGCTAGGAATGGAGAACAAGCTCCAACATTCCCACACCTGACTTTGGAAATCAATCAAGGTATTTACAGTTCCTAGTCATAAGTCTCATAATTTCTACCACACCCTAGCAAGTTTCTGTTGCCTTCTCATTCATCTGGGTTTTTAGTTTTCTTTTAATGCTCCTAGTTTTTTTTTCCTTTTGGCACCTTTAGACTGCCTTGATCAAAACACTCACTAAACCAATCAATATCTATTTTCACATCTCCAACAAACTTATCTTATTCGTTCCTGACATTTTCTAGGGCCAATCCCACTTTTCCATATTTATTTATTCCTAGCTAGGTACTATTTTTACCATTTTTACCAACGTCCCTCTTAAAACCTGGGGTTCTACTGCATGACTAAAATCCATTTCCTTAGCTGTAATTGTTATTTTTTTTTCCTCCTCTTTAATTCTACCCTCCCCGCCACTTCTACCCCTGACCTATGGATGTTGCCATCTTCCCTTAAGAACTGGATCTCTGAAGGCAGGGCATCTCCTCCCACACGCTTGTAGTGTGCACCAGGCGCACTTGGGGTGCCTGGCGCACCCGGGGTATGTATGGTCTGTGGCTCCACCTGGGACGCGAACCCAGAACCTTTTGTGTGTAAAGCAGATGTGCTAACCACTACATTATGGAGCCACCCTTGTAATTGCTACTTATCTATAAATATGACAACATATATAACTTAAATTTTGATATACATTAAAAATTTTCATGTAGCAAACTATTCAGAGTACACAGATTAAGGTAAACAAAAAGCACTTCTTTAATTTCATTTCTATAATTCATGTCAATAAAATGAAATGGAGACCTTAGTATCTAGAATTTTACCCTTTTGAACAGTAAAGATAAAATGCATAGTTTGAATTTGCATTATCTTATCTAACCCAGTACAACCAATATCTGAAACTATTTTTTAATAACCAGATAAGGAGGTAGGAAGAATCAAACAGAAGAGGCAAATGATAAAATAACCTTAAAATTGAGTAACTGATTATCTGTTTACAGAACGTACTTAATGGAAATAAACTGGTATTATTGCTAGTTTTTAGTTAAACAATTCTGGCCCACAGTAAGGTCATTAGCACAAAAAGGTCATCACCCTTAAATAAATTGGACATAACAGGCCCAGTGCTTCCTAAAATGGTGATGAAACTTTTCTAAGACAACCACCTAGAAATGACCTATTTTCATTCCTCATTCTCTTTGATCGCCGCAGCATTTTAAAAAAGGTTTATCCCTAACTTCTCCTTGACATTCTTTCTTTGGCATGTCTTCCTGACCACCTCTATTTCTTTGAACATTCTCTTCTTTGGCACTTCTTCATGTATTACTATAAAGTGATGACTCTTTCCTGAATTCTAAGCCTTTATTTCTATCCATTTTTAGAAAATCTACAAACTAAAGATTAAAAAGGAAAATCGAACTTCATAATCTTACCTCCCCAAAATAACCACTGTTTAACATTCCGCACTAGCATATTTTCTCAGTATTTGGAGTATTAGTTAATGGCTCATCTTCACATTCAATTAGTCACCAAGTCCAATCACTTCCACCATTAACCCATTTCCCATTTGCCCCAAGAATACTTGCCAGTGGTGCTTGCGGCTGCAACATTTACCCTAACTCGTGGATTACAGCCCTAACCTTAACCCCAAAGTTTGCCACAAAATATCTTGCCTTTATTATTTTCACATCGCTCTAGTATATCGCTCGTCTCTGGAAACAAATGACATCGTTCTATTTACAGCATTCTGCTTTTAGTAGTGGTATTTCCATTTACAAATTACAGTAATTCTTGATCGCTGAAAATGTCAAATCCTAGAAAATGTAGCATTCCTACACGTGATGTTAAAATTGTCCTCCAACTGTTAGCCAGACTCATCTGATGAATCTGATTTATATATACATTTGTTACATTAGGATTAGAAGCACAGAAGCAAATTCTGTTTAGAATAACTCCAAGAACAGTTTTTATATTTTATTTTCACACTGAAAACCAGTCAGATTTGCTTTAGCCTCAAAGAGCGGGTTTATGTAATATTAACACTTGTAGCAAGCTGCACTTTTTTTTTCTAAACTAGAAATGGGTTAAAACACCTAATGTCTACCTCTTACTCAGCCTATACCCTAGCTTTTACCTTCCTTCACTCTATCCATTGCTCTTAACATGTCGGCCCATTCTCAACCTGTCTTTTACAAGTGCCATCATTTCTTTTAAAGATACACTTCTGCATATATAACTTTAAAATCTAAAGCAATAAAGCTATTTCAGTTTTGAAATACAAAATCCATTAAGCTATTGCTTATAAGCATCTGACTTTCCTTACAAAGTGAAATATAGTAGGCCCTTCAGAATCTGCCTCCAGCAAGCCTCCCTTTCCAGTTACTCTCTCCACCCCAGAAAACTGTATACTCTGTTCATAATGGACTATTCAATATATACCACATGCTTTCGAATCTCCCTGAAACTGCTATACTGTTACTACCTCTCTGACTTTACCAGAAGACTCTTCCTCTTAACAAAGTACTGCTCATCTTCAAATGTTCCTGCTTCGTAGGCTTTCTTTACCCTAGATTACAAAGACCCCTGAACAAAGACTGCAATGGGCATTCCCATCTAAAACCCTAACTTCTAAATAGCCCAGTTTTTCTAAGAGACCAATAAGTCAAAAAGATCTGCATGTACTAATAAATATAATCTTATATGAAAATCTCATAGTTCTGGCTATAAACATTAATCCCCATCTATCAAGAGACAATAAAATAATCTAGCGTTGGTATTTTCAGACTAAATAGTTACAAATACAGTTTTCAGAATAACTTTAGAACAGATTAAAATGATTTTGTATTTGACCAAATAATTAGGGAATCCAGGATTATAAACTAATTCTTGCCAAAAGGAAACTGTAAACCTACCTCGCAGTGATAATCAAATATTGCACTTTCAGTAGTATTTGCTGATTCTTCTTTTTCAGCACACGTTTCAAAGGATGAAAGTTGCTAGTATTAAAAAAAAGAGCGAGAGAAAATGATCTATCAGGCTAATAAAGAATACAACTGCTGCTGCACCGGGCAATCTCACAGTACAGCACTGAAGAAAACAAAGACTACTAGCAGCGTTGGGAAGTGCTCTTTCAAAGCTGTTGAGTAGGCACAAACTTCTTGTTTCAGATCAAGTGTTGTGTCTTCAATTTAAAGTGTACTCTTCTTTGGTCTTGTTGGTTGTTTCGAGGTTTGTTCCTTGCCTGATCTGAACTTGAAGCAGCAGTTTCAGGTGGTAAAGTCTGTTCTGTTACACTTCATACTAGAGATAAAAAATGAAGACATTAAAGAACAACTTACACAAAAGAATCTGGAATAGAGGCTGGATAGAAAGACAAGCTCATTTCATTAACTTAGAATCACTGGTCAAGCAAGTAATGCAGGAAGCTTGGAAGCACACTTATTTGATGTTATTTGAACAATTTCTCATGTGCTAACAGATACTTCCTTTAGAATCACAAACGCAAAACCAGAAATTTCAGTCTTTATTGATGCCCTCCCCCCCTCAATAAGCTTTTAAGTTACATAGCATAATATTTAGTATGTGTATTTTATAAACATCTAACACTCTTAGGTACTGTGCAAAATATAAAAGAAGTTCCTGCCACTAGGGTTTTACACTCTTGCTGTGAAGTTATACATGGAGAAAAATTTGAATATAGAAAAGAATGTCAAAAATTAATTTGCTCAACTAATATCTGGGTAACTACTCTGTCACATACTATACTAGGAATTCTTATTGTTTATGTTTCACTGTATTGAAGCAACATGACGTGTACTCAGAGAAGGCTGGCTTTTATTAAGAGATAGAATTTACACTTAATTTGGAGAAACAGGCAGATTTTTAACATCAAGAAGACAGCTAAATATCCTAGGCTTGAAAGCCAGAGTATGTCACTAAATTCGAAGTTTCCTGAGGGCAGGGACCACGTATATGATTTTCTATGCCCAGCCTCAAGGGAGGTTTACTGCATGAATGACTGTTAAGTGTGGCTTGTTTCAGAGGAATCAACAGGCTGGTCTAGCTAGAACAGAGGGCTGGGTTAAAGTGAAATGAGATACGTAGTGTGACAGGTGTAGCAGAGCCAGATTATGAAGCATTTCAACTTGATATATATAATAGGAAACAGCCTCAGTTCTTTACAAAAGGGTATTAAGTCTTGAAATCCAATGAGAGATGAATTAGTTAAGGAAACAAATGTCATTTGAGCTATTGCCATACAAGAGAAATGTCTACAGAATAGAAACAATTGATATGAAATGGAAAGAGAAACAAAATATATTTATAAGTAAAACCACAGAATTGTGCTTTATTTTACCTATAAAAATTATTTCTCACTGACTGAAATGTTAACTAAAATAGTGCTATTAACTAAAATGATTTATATGGGGAGAAGAAAAAGGTGGATTTCATTTTAGATATGCTGAAAGATGAATAGCATATTTGAAAAATATAAAAAATAAGAATGATTATAATAAAGTGAGAGGTCAGAGCTGGTGACATATAAGCCTTTCTTGACCATTCCAGCACACACTCACTACCTTAATTCCCACTGTGTGAGGCAGTAGCTCCTACTGCCTGCATCATTCTTTTTGGCACCAAATCATTTCTGCACTTCGCTTACTTCATGTTTATGTATCTTGTTCCTCCAATTAGAATTCAAATTTCTGAGAAACAAACAAGTTTATCACAGCCCCCTTTAGTGCCTAACCCAGCACAACTAAATTTAACCACAGCAGAAACTAATATAGCAAAAAGGTAGTTAGTCCATAATAGGCAAATAACATGATGCAAGCAAAGACAGTTCCATCAACTTTTAACATTTTTGTTTTGGTTAATTATATGAAGTCTTAATTATCCAAACAAGAAATAATCTTTTCTTTTAAAAATACAGACTTGGTACTGTTTAACTTTACTATCTCAGGTCTATTTATGAACCTAAAGACTTCAGAATTGCTATCTGATAAAACAGGCGAGAATTCCAAACTGCTAAGGACAGGCTGTATTACTGGAAAACAAATCAAGAAAAACAACATCTTGAAAAACATGAATTGGACTAACCCAGTCTAGGGTGTTGTATTATGTTAAGAACTATTAGGTTTGTCACTTAGTAATACAAAAATAAGAGACTTCCGGAATCTAAAATCTGAAGCCAGTACAGGGCTAGTCTTAGGCATTAATGAAGCCTATTAGGATCTATTAAAGCTCAAGCAAGCCCACCAACTATCATGAATAATTGAGTGACTGAATTTCATTTCATCAGTATCTTAACAGCTATGAGATTTCTATGGTTAACTGCTTTTCAAATTAACACTTAATAAAACACTTGAAAGGTACCCATTGGGCATTTTAATAAAACTGGCATCCCTTTATGTCAATATTATTAACAATTATGGGTGGTACTGACAATTTCTTTTGCCTTAGCTCTCTGAACAGAGGTGCACTGCCTCCACCGTCCCAATCGTTAGACGCTTAAGTCACAGAAAATACAGAGCACCAATCAAAAAACTAAGTAACAATTTAAATGTGGATCTGAGCCCCCCCTTAGTTTGTTAAGTAACTTTTTTTCCTTTGCTTGGTATGGAAACAGTATCACCACTGGTTAATTACCAACTACTATGTCATGCTTTAGAGGTTAAATCCATTTACTTGAACTTTAATAAACCAAATAGTGAATCTCTACTTCACCTGTCTTAAATTTATCACCTGTTCTGTTTTTTAGTTTCTCATCCAGTTTGCCACTTTATCTCAAAGGCCTAGCAGAAACCAAGAACATAGTAGGCACTAAATTAATAAATGCCACATTAAAACAATTTATGTGATCGGTAAACCAGTCTACAAAAATCTCTCCACCTAATACTCTTCAGAGTATCTTCTTCCTTTGAGAAGAGCAAAGACCCAAATAGCACGGGAATGAAAAAGTTCCTTATTGTTTATTTATATGAAGAATATTCTTGTCTTTAATCCCAGTTCATATTTCTAGATGCAATAACTCAAGATAAAGTATATCGCATTTTGCTATAATCTGTATAAATGAAATGCTTAACAGGTTTTAACTCACTTTTACTTTAGGATCTAAGGAAAATGATGAAGTTTAACTGCTTTCACACACACACTAATACTTTGAAGTAGGACAAATGCCAGTGTGGGAAGAAGCTGAAGAAATGCTCCAAACACAAAATCAGACAGAAATATACTGCAAGCCACACATGTAACTTAAAAATTTCTAGTAATCATACTGAAGTTGAAGCAGGCAAAACTATTCAGGTGAAATTATGTATCTTATTTATATTTAGCCAAATATATCCAAAATGTTATTTCCCACATGTAATTGATCAAAAAATTGAGTTTAATATTCCGTGAAATCTGTTTATTTTATAATCGCAGTCACATTTCAAGTCAGAATTGTGCACAGTTCAAGTACACAATGGCTATACACATGGCTAGTAGCTACAATACTGGTCAGAGCTGATATATAGACTGCTGAGGGAAAAAGGCATTGATATGACCAATAACGTAATAGTAAATAAGGCTCCTGGCCAAAAACCTTCACTGATAAAAGGCGAGCAATATCTTACAAATTTATGCTCTGGTTTTCCTTCAGATCGTATAAATCTTTCGCTTTTTACAAATTCGACTACAGCGGGAGTACAAATAACTAGCTGGTTATGTACTGGCTGTAACTGCGAATCAATAAGATAGCTTCATATTCAATGTGAAGATCAATCTATTTTCAACTACACATTATTTTATCTCAGAATAAAAGGACATATTAAAAATAAAAATGCTCCAAAAATATTACTATTCAGTACTTCTGAACAGAACACTGCCTAGAATACCACATTCAGTTTAATACCCATAATGAAAAATGTAGTATAATAGAATTTCTCAGGCTTGGCAGTATGAATTTTTTAAAAAGTTCTGTATTAAGCTGGTACTCACACATGGAAGGGGAAAACACTGACATCAAGACAGAAATTTTTAAAATCCTGATTTGGCAGAAATGATTTAAAAGAAATGATAGGATTCAAGGAAACAAGTGACAAAAAGGAAAAAAGAAAAAAGGATTAAAAAAATTAAAAACAAAAACAAGTCACTCCCACCAGAGAAGTTTCACCCCTGAAGACATTCAGCTATTAAGTCTTAAAAAATAGTTATAATTTAAGCTGTAATTCTCTATTATGAAAAATCCTAAAAAAGAAAAAAGAGAAAAAGAAAAATCCTACAAGTTTCACGGCTCACCATAAGACAACTGGGGTCAAAGCTCTCAAAATAATCTCCCATTTTTTGAAAAGACAAAGAAGGCAAATTGGTTCATTACACTTAACAAGATCTCCATTTTATTTTGTAATACAGTCCTAAAATTCAACTCCTTAAAAATCTATCCAAATAACACTTCTATATTTCAACTACCTTTGTCAAAGTATATGTTCCTCACGTGAATGAACTTAATGCCACTGAACTGTACACTTAAAAAAAAAAAAAGGTTAAAATGATAAATTGTATATTTTACCACAATTTGAAAGAAATTTTTTTTTAAATGTTGGATGGCCCTGGAATGTGTCTTTAGGTAGAGGGAGAGGAAAACAGAAATGGGTTAAAGCAGGACTACGTGTCAGCTTTCACACTCTCATTTTTGATTTGCTAAGAATTTACTAGAATTTTCGACTACACTCTAAAGGTCATACTTGTTAAGTCAGAACTTATTTACAAAAAAGAAAACCTATCTTCTGTGCCTCAAATATTTTACTTTTCAACTCAGCTGCTATAAATACTCATCTCGATGGTAAACATCCAGAGCAGCTGCAAAATCACTCAAACCACTACCATCTCTTTTATTTCAGGCCTAGGGCTAAAAGGAAACAAAAAGAAACAAGGTTGAATATTTATCTAGATTTTATCACTCAGACACACGCCTGTTCAATACATAACCCCCCTCCTTACCCATACCAACACCCATTACTGATTAGTACCAAAATGACAAAGTATTATATTGCCCCCTCAATGTAGTAGCTTTCTAGAAACTCAAAATTACTCAGCGTTTTGATACAGTATAACATTAGCTGGTTATAATTTGGTACCTACGTTTTATAAACAGGTAGCTGTGCATGAGAGCTACCAGTTCATACCGTCCTGATAAAAAACTAGGTCTCTCAAAGGAAACAGATTTAACTACCAGGGTCTTTTGAAGTGTCCTCTCTCCCCCTCCACCGTGTCTCCCAGGTTGAAGGCTCGCTTAGGAAGCGTTCCCTGTCTCACTTAAGTCAAACGAGAGGAGGCATCTGGGTGTTTCTAAAGGAAAACCTTAAAGCAAAAGAACCGTGGCACTAAGATTTTGTACTGATAAAAACACAGGATGGTAAAAACCTAGAAAGTGTCTCCGACCAGGGCTCTAAAAAACTAACTCCACATAGAATGACGAAGCTAAGCTGTTCGTTACACAACGTGGGCCAGGTTCTTGCGCCATTAAGAGCCAGCAAAGGTGGTAAGAAGACTCCACTAAGCTCTCACAAAGCACGCCCTAACCCCTGGATAGAGGGGTGAGAGCCATGTGCCTAAGATTAGGGGTTAATTCCCTTTTTCAAGAAACTGAAAGGAAGGCGCAAAGAGAAAGGTAGAGTGTAGGAGCTCAAGATACACAGCTCTAGGTGAGTGAAAGAATAACAATTAGGCCGCGCTTCTGTGCCAGATGCGGCTGGGGACAGGAGGTGTCTCTAAGCACTTAGGTGGAGCGGGGTTTCAGTCCATACACAAAGGAGGTGCCATTGCCGCACTGCGCTCCGGTACTCGTAGTCAGATCCCCAAGCAGGTGACAGCCAGGAAACTATAGGATCCAGTCAGAGTAGGCCCCTCTCTTAAGCCCCCAGCTCTTTCAGCCTCACACAAAGGACCGCGCCACCACCCTCTCACCCCGCCCGTCTGGACTTGGAGTTCCCGTTTCCTCTGCCAAACCGCAGAGGAGGAAGCGGCCAGACTACAACTCCCAGCAGCCTCCGCGCCCGAGCCCCGCACCCCTGCCTCCATCTTGGCTGCGGTCGGAGCCTCCATTTTCGCTCCCTCCCCCTCCTTTAGTCACCACCGCCGGTACCAGACGAGGCCGCCTGGCCTCGACTCTTCGCCTCAGCCCTGCGGCCTGACGTGAGGCCTAGACTGTTGAATGGGGGCCGGGTGGTAAAGCCCAGGGTAGGAACTCAGTAAGATTTCTCCCTACCCGTTGCTCTTACAGTGCCCACTTTGACTCAGAAGTCTCTCCCATTAGTCTTGGTCTGCTCATCCGCCCTTAGCCCAGCTTGTTGCTACCCCCAATTGGACCCTGAGGTCGTACTCACCCCAACAGCTCAGCGCCCCCTTTCCAGCGCCGCCATAAGCAGCACGGCCCGGTACGTAGGAATAAATCTCGCTTCTCTCGCGAGAGTTGCAGGCTCCGAGCGCGTGCACAGGAAGGGGAGGGGAGCGTATTCCTAATACGCTTGCGCACGAGGGCCGAGTGACGCCAACTAGTGCGCAGCGCTTAACCAAAACCAAGATGGTGGCTGCGTTCCACTACATTGGCTCCATCAGTTGCTGGAAGCAGTTTCGTTGTTTACTGGGTCCGCTGGGACGCAAGGGGTAGGGTGGCGGGTGACTTTCGGCGTCTCTGATCTTTGCAAACTTGAGTATGCTTTCATCAGCTAGACTAGGGCGAACAATTTGGAGGGTATATAAACGATTGTCATATTAAGGATTTCTCTTTTCCCAACGATAATCCAGAAGCTCCCAAACCCCAGTTTTTCCTTACAGCGCAAGCTTCTTTCTTTTGTCTGTTACATTAGGCTGGAATTTTCATTGTATGCAGAGTCAGGTTTTTAGTTAAGATAATTTGGGAGTCTTAAGTGAGACCTTTGCCTCCCAGAAACTACATCTCTTGCCACAGACAAGAGTGTAAGGCAGCATAATCCACACCCCTCCGCAAACAAAACAGCACACACACACACACCCCTCCTTTCAACTGACCTTTCTAGTTACCAGAAGATAATTCGTAGGGTATCAGGTAATCGAATAGGGTGAATCAGTAACCAAAAAGTTGAAATCAGGGCAAACGGATGATTCATCCACCGGGGTAAGAGGAAAGCAGAAAAGTTCCATGAATTATCCCTTGCCAAACAATAGAGCAGTCCTCTCTGGTGAGAGGAATGCTTTTCCCAGATTCTGTGGCTTTCTCACTTAACAATATTGGATAAACAATGACTAGTTACGCTCCTGAGAATTCTCCCTCCCACTCATTTTATTTTGGCTTTAAAGACATTTATTTGGCATCTCATTTGTCCTCATTGGCGTGTATACTGTAGTAGGACAAACGGATATCTTTCTGTCCTCAGGGAACTTTCAGTCGAACATCATTCAATAATCACAAAAACAAATCTAAACATACACATTAAAATAAGTGTATTGAAGGAAAGATGCAGTGTTAAGAATATATAACCTTTCATTCTGACCAATTCATCTTGAATTCTAAGAAGCTGCAATATTCTACTGACGTTCAAAGATTTTCTCTCCACCTCAGTTGCTATTGGTCCAATGCCATACCACCTCCAAGCTGCCTCTATTCTTTGATGCTTTCCCATGCTTTCCTAGGCACAGATGTTTGCTTCACTTTCAATGCCTTGATAGCTCACCCTATTGTAATTATTAGTTTATGCTAGCTAATGATACTTTAGGACAGGGCTTGTGACCTTCATCTTTGCATCTTGGTTCCTGACAGTACATGGCATAGACAACTCACAAGCATGTCGAATGAACAGCACTGAACAACAGCGTAAGAAGTTGTTAATAATTGGAATGGTCTGTTGGGGAAGTACAGAACGTAAACATATCAAACCAGCTCTTTCGTTTCCTTTATCTGGTTCTTAAATTGAGATCTGTCCTTCCCAGCAATAGATCTAGTCTGGATATTCTAATCTTATGTTAGAGAAACTGCCCTGGGCTCTTACTCTAGAAACAAGGTCATGTGAAGCTGGGCTAAAAGTAGAATTAGGTCTAAGAGTACACATTCTCAAATATCACAGCAATGGGAAATGTAAACAATAATAGTCTCATTTTTTGTATTTAAATTTTATAAATTCCTATTAATAAAGAATAAAGTCTACCATTAAATTTCTACCATTCCACATAGCTCCTAAAGATCTTAAACCATATAACCATTTCATCATCCTCATTCTGAATGTCTCAATTTTGTATAAATTCTTCATTGATACATAATTTGAATCAATTTACATTTAACACAAAATGCAAATATAAACCCAGATGGATACATTTTAGCTTCTGATATGTTACAAAAAGTAAAAGATGTAATAACTTGATTTAAATCACTAGATGATTTATTATTTTTACAAACACTAATAATTAGAGATAGGTTTCAATTTTAGATCACTACATTTTAAGGGGATAAATTTTTTCAGATTAATTTTGAAGTCAAATTAAAAAAAATGTAGTTATCTTTCTACTGTTTTAAAAAAACAAGTTTAATTAAAGCAGAAACATGTGAGGTCATTTTGGAAACCATCTCCTATAAAACAGAGTAGTCATGGATTTTGGAAAGATAGTCTATTAAAAAACCATCAGAACAAAAAAATGCATATATTATATCATAATTTTTCTTCTCTGAGAAATTTAAATCAACAATGAAATTGTTTTTTTTCCTCTACAATTATCAATAAGCACATTTCTCTGGCATCTGAGAATCAAAAGTTAGCATCTTTTATACATTTATAAGGTTTTCTTCAGCAGTAATGGATTTTTTTGTCAGTTCTCTGTGAAATCAGAAAAATTAGGTCAATGTAAAGATTTTTAAAAAAATAAGGCTACATTTATTCAAGACTTTAAAGACCGTTCTTATTTTGACATATCCTTCCTATTTAGGGAAGTTAAAGGGAACTTCTTTTATGAAATTATGGTAATAGTGAATGGTAAAGTGACCTACATTCAAAATTTGTTTAAAGCAAAAACTTTCATAAAGAATAATTATTTCCATCAGTCAGACAGAGAAAGACCAATACCATGTGATTTCATTTATATGTGATATCTAAAGAACAAAATAAATTAACAAAATGAAAACAGACTCATTGATGCAGAAAACAAACTGGTTATTGCCAGATCGAAGGAGGGTTGGGGGGCTGGGTGAAAAAGTTGAGGCAATTAAGTACAAATTGGCAGTTACAAAATAGTCATGGGACGTAAAGTGCAGCATAGGGAATATAGTCAACTATATTGTAATAACCATTTATAGTGCCAAGTGGGTACTAAATGGGGGGAATTATAGAAATGTCTAACCACTATGCTGTACACCTACAACTAATATAATATTGAATGTCAACTCTAATTGAAAAAATAATTCCAAAATAAATAATTGAGTTTTAGAACCCTACAATCCAAAACTTTATCATTAACAAGCCCCCAGTTAAAATGCATTATATAAATAAGATTAACAACTATGTAATAAAAGTGTTAAAATTTAAATAAGAATAATGCAGAAGTTCTGTATAATGCACTTAATGGAAGAATTATGTGGACATGCTAAGCTGCTGTGCTAAAAGTAATCACTCATTTTACATATGCTTAGACTCAACCACACCACAATCCTACATATATGACATATCTCGATTTAAGAGATGTTAAAATATGAAATAAAAATGAATCTTAGGATCAGTGACATGCAGAAATTCACTTCTGTTGATTCCACATGTATTTCTAGGAGGCTAGATGGAACGTTGAGTGAATTGTAGTTCATCATAGCTCTGAAGGTTCTTCCTCCTCTTTAGCATTCTTGGAGAATGACAGAAGAAAATGCACCCCGTTTTCCGCTGTGAATATTAGTGGGTAATACTCCTTAATTCACTCTGAGAGTTACCATGAGACAACTACCAGTAAAATAACTGCAAAATATGAAATATGACTGCTTATGGAGCAATGTGTCTCATATAAATGAAGTAGATGGAGAATGAAAAATTAGCAAGTCAGATATTAGTGAGAATTTTTAAAATGTATTTTATTTATGTATCCCTTAACAAAATATTGTATAGTCACACAAGGAAATACCGTATATCAATGAAAATGAGTGAATAACTATCAACAAAACCAATCTTAGAAACATAATATTGAGTAAAAAAAAATCAAATCCTCATAGACCACATAGAGCTCAGAAAGGAACAAAACTAAAAAATGTCACTTTATGGGTACATACATATTTTAGGTCTTTTTACATGTGATAAAACTATTAAGAGGGAGCAGGGGGCGGGCAGGGGGAAGAGAGGAGCTCAGATAGATGTAAAGTTGGGTCATGTTCTAATTCTTAAGTTAGCTGATGAGTTACTGTGTTTGATAACTTATTTGCATGTTACATTTATCTTTTAAGTGCCAAATATTATATTAAAATATAAGTGCATAGGTATGCATAGTGTTGATAAAATTTATATTTGCATGGTTGTTTTTTAAACTATGCTTATCAGTCAGGGTTCTTAATTTTAAGCAATTCAGGTTAATTTTAACAAAATGATTTTATTAAAAGGCTAATAAGTAATCCTCAGGATCTCTAGGACAGAAAACTGGAATTAGAGGCTACACGGCCTCTAATCACTTTAGATATCTGCTTCAGTGAAGACCCCATGTCCCCTGTTGGAAAAGACATTGCAGGTTATACCACTGATTTTGCTGACACTGGGCACTGAATGTTGTCACTAAAGCCACTTCTGCTGCTTTTCTATGGAGCTGGATGTCATAGCCAGTGTTGCAGGTCACTGCCTTTCCTCAAAAAATTCTGCATAGTTTACTGCTTCTATCACTAACTTTAAAGTTTAAGGCAGATATAGCTTTCCTAGCTGCAAGAGGCTGGGAAAACATATATCTGACACTTTCAAATTTTTTAGGAGGGATTTCCTCAACACAAGAGTTAGGATATTGGGCAGCCAAAGAAAAAATGACAGATGTCTGCCACAGCCCATTCTATTGGCTACTCGGTATCAACACACTCCTTCAGCTAATGCTTACACTTGTTAAAAACTATGTGGTGTTAAAGGACTCACGTCAGACATTGTTAGTTGCTTTCTCAGTATTCTCTCCTTTTTGCTACTAGAATACTGATTTTGTTTGGGGGAGCTATGTACACAACCTCCTTTGCAACTAGAAGTGATCATTTAACAAGTTAGGCAAATGAGACAAGTGGGGATCTGTGGAATTTCTGAGAAAACTTTGCTTTTCCTCCTATAAGGTTGCATATAGTTGACACAGGCCATGTTCCATGCCTTCAACATGACATCTGGCACAGCAGCAACCTTCTTGCAACCACAGGAAAATAGCATAAAGGGTGAAAAACAACATGCTAAGGAGGCAAAGTTGAAAGACTGAACTGTACTTTCCGTATGTAATAAGGACCACTCATTAAGCAGTTTCTTTCAGCTGTATGCACGCATGCCTTATTAGGGCTCCACTTATTAAATTCATATTTTCTAACATGTGGACTGTGGTGTTTCTTTTGCGCTATTAATAAAAATAGGTTTTGCTAATCAAGAACAATTTGAACTCTGAATACTATTGTCATTTAATGGGATCATAACTTAGTGATTATTTTGGAGTCCAACTGCACTTGAATCTTGGTTCCAGTTTTGACAAATAACATAACCTTATCCCGAAGTATCTATAAAAGGAGGTAGAGCTGAAATAGTGATTATACAATGACTAGAAAGCATCAAGCTTTCTATTTCTCCTCATTTTGTCTCTCATGCTTAGTCCCATTCCCACTTCTGTATCCTACATCTTTATATTGGATTTATCACACTGCATCGTAATTATATCTATACTTGTTTGTTCTATTTACTAGATTTTTCTTTGAAAAACAGTGTCAATGCCCACGCCCCCTTTTTCTATTTTTAACTCTAAATGACGTGCCTGGCACATACACTAGACATTTTCAAACTAGTGTCCTTAGAAGTTTTCTGGGATTATTTATAAAATACGAATTCCTGGATCTCATTTCCAGATTTCTATTTCAGTAGGTCCGTGAACCACATTTTGAGGAACAGTGAAATAGACCTTCAGTGTTTAAATCAAATTATGCCTAAGGTATTAATATAAATCAAGGTAAGAAAGGTAAATATTTAAGCATTTTTCAAAATACTTCCAAACTTAGTTTCAATTTTGTAATTTGGTCTGTAATCATATAATTTATTTCTAATCATGAAGAAATCTTCAAAACCATTTCAAAAACAATTACTTATAGTGTTATACTGCTTACTACACTGTGCTTATTACAAAATATTTATGAAAACCCCTCTGCCTCACAGGTTGCTACCCATGCAAAAAACAAACCTTTGCATTTCCTAACAATTAGACTTATTGCTGAGTAGAATTAGCTGATATTCTCAAAACTAGGTTTTATTAGGAAAGATAGGTGTGTACTAAGATTCTGCAAACTAGTCAAGTTCCTCTACCTACTGCAAAAGAAACTTTAATATTCATGCAAATAAAAGTGTAAAACATTCCTTCTCCTCTTCAATTTTTAAACAATACATTATCTTCATAGCATTAACACCAGCCAGAATTTATGTTTTGTATAGTTCTGAGAGCTCTTTAGACTCATACTTCAAGCTTTTCATTTTTCAAGGGCAAAAGTCAACATATAGATTTATCCTGATATCTGAGATGTATAGAACTTTATAAATTCAAAGGAATGTAAGGCAGTTAAAGGGATACCATGTTATATTTTAATGGGCCATTTCATTACTTTATCATTTTCACTAAAAACTGGCAGCTAATGAATGGTATAGGGTACTTGGAATTGTGGGACACATAGTGGCACTTAGGGTATATATGTCAAGGCAAATGGCTGGGCTAAAAGTTTATTTACCCTTGGGAAATGAGATAAAAATGCCAGCACTTGGGGTAGAAGTACTTTTCAAATTCTATGCAGGACTTTGAATAGAAATTTGACAAATTCTGAAATGACATATACCTATTCATTAAAGCTTACCATTATAAGCAAAGTCCATTAGTATTACTGGGATCAGATGCTTTTAGGGTATCTTAGAATCTGTTGTTTTAGTTGTTAATTTTTTATGGAAGTACAAAAGAAATTTTACATCACACAAAACCCTCACAAAAAACCTTTTAATACTGTGTCTCTCCCATGCAGAATGGTGCTTAATGTTACTGGAAAATATTGACAGGTTTAGCGTTCATTATTTCAGCTATTTTTTGGCAAACCTAAATTGATAGTATAACATGAAGTAACTTGTAAATTTTAAATGTGAGTAAACTGAGGTGGGGGAATGAGTTGATGAGTGAGCCTAGTTGACCACTAAGCATTTGAATCTCAACACTGCTTTGTTATCTACATAGCACTATGAATGTTAATAACTCTCATGAGGTGATAAAACTTTGCTTCATTGTGAAAAATGAATCTAACAAGAAAGCCGACTACTGGCACTAGTAATGAAAGACAGCCAAGTAAGAGATGGTTCCTAACTGTAAAATAGAAGTTACATTAGTGCAATGTAGTACCTAAGAACTATGATGTGAATAAACCTATTATATGCTCTTCACACTTGGTGAACTACCCAAGTTGAAGATTTCCTAGTAGGACAAACTGAAAATTGATTATTAATATCTAAAAGCATTTGAACTAAGAATGTGTGTGTGCACAGGACAAATTTCTCAGCATTCTTTGAACAATACAATGACTATACTACTGCTAGGAAAAAAAAACAGTTGACTTATTTTCAAGTATGTTTCCTGGGGACTTAGCAGTAGGTTCTCTCAAATTAAGAGTAAAGACACAAGGCCATAAGTGCCAACTCTCAGCACCAGAGAGACTTAAAACTTTACAAATCAGAGAATTTGCCAGGCTAGTTCTGTGAACTTGTATTACTTTCCTCAAATGGTAAACAATCCAGGTACATGCCAAATAGATTCAAAAAGGTAGTCTCTTTTTAATTTTTTTATGATTGCAATATACACTCCTATATAAAATAAAATTGTTGCCTTATAATAAAATGCTTGAAGTTTCAGAGATGTGAAAGAACAAAAACGAACTGAAAACACTGTTTATATAAATCAAGGTCCCATAAATGAAAATTAAAAGTAGTCTCTTAGAGAAAGGAATGGTGAAATTCAGTGTGTTGAAATTCACTAACACACCCAAGAACTGTTTTGTGGAGAGCCGATTCTGATTGCCAGTTCTAAACTGCCACCTGATTCCTTTAATCAACACTAAATCAGGTCTGAGGCAAGACAGTGACAGGACAATACTTGACTAGAAAGAGAGTAACTTCCTTCCTTGATAAACTATCTCCAGCCATCATTCAGAAGATGAAGTTATTTGATAGCTTGGGAAGCAGTGTCCATTGAGTTTTCCTTCCTGACCTGAAGTGACTCGCTGCTGATGGACAATAACTCTCGAAGTTCCTTATTTTCAAGCTGAAAAAGAAAAGTATATATTTTAGATATTTTGACTGTCGAACTGCATCAGAACACATTGCTTTGGACCAGGAACAGAAAGCATATTATTTTAATTTTAAAAGTTTAAGAAAACAAAAGAACTGAGAATTTCTTAAAATACTACTTATTTATTCATTTAACAAACATTTACTGAGCAGATTTTTTATGCCACGTTAGGACTACAAAGAAAATAACAAGACTCCTCTCCACTGGAGGAATTCACTACTTGTCATACTCTTCATGGTTCACACAGATTTTATTACTGTTTATTCTATCTTTCAAATTCCTAGTAATATTTTTACTCTGATCTTCTTAGATGTCCTCTCTCTCTCCTAGCAATTATATGCCATTTCATATCATACTAGCAGTAAGTCCTCACTTAACGTCATCGATAGGTACTGTGACTTTAAGCAAAACGATATATAAAGAAACCCAATTTGCCATAGGCTGACTGATAGAAACAAGAGTTAAGTTCCTATGGCATCTCATCAAGGTTACAACGAAAGGACGTTGAATGAAATGAAGTTAATTCGAAGACCTACTTTAATAGTCTTATTGCTTTCACTAAGCTCTGAGCAGGGACCCTGCCTTTTTCTCTCTGGTATTTCTCAAAGGGCCCATGATAACATCTTATAATAAGCAGCATTCATACCATCTATTATAATGTTTTTCCTTAACAATTTTGGGGCACACTAACACCCTAGGCCTTTCTTTTTAAATTATTTCTATTTTAATCAAAATATTACATGAAAATAGCTTTAAAAAAATCAAGACTACAAGGCTTATAAAGTAAACAGTAGTTCCTTGGCTTTGTTCCCCAAAGGCAACCACTTTTAATACTTTTATCTACTTCTTTGGTATTTGCTTCTATAATTTTAAATAATATACCTGTATTGCTATTTCCTGATTATCAATTTCAGATATCATCTACTGAACTTCCTTATATGGCAGATGAGGGATTTTAGTTCACACGTAATCCGTTCCACTCTTTCTACCCTCTTGATATGATAATATCTCAATTTCTAGCAAATACATGGTTGGTATTTTCATTATTTGCTGTTGACTGCATTTCCTTTCTTGAAAAGGGTGTGGAGTTGTTTTAATTTTAAATCATGAGCATACAGAAAACATCAACACATTGCAATGATGGGATAATAATGGCATACCTTCCAGACTCTACGAAAACTCTCTGAAATATTGTGAGCCTGAAACAGCAACAATCTTACCTCTAATTGGGCTAGTTTTTCCTGAATCTTACAAAATTGGTCATCATCCACCTGAACTGCTTTCCTCATCACTTCTCCCATTTCACAGATTCTATCAATCTGACTCTCAATCTCCTGTGAAGATATTAACACAAAAAAGGTGAAAATGTTATCTTTCCTACAGATATGAAGTTCGTGAGAACATATGTACTATGATGTTAAAAAGTTCATTTAATCTGTGGTACAGAGATTACACACGAGTTTCACTATAAACTGAGTCCTCAGAGGCAAAGCCACGATAAAGTTATCTTGTGGTATTCACAAATAATTTGTTTTCAAAAGATCGATTCTAGTCTAACCACCCACTGAACGTTGGACAATATCTCTAAATGGCTGTTTAACTTAAATTTGAATACTTTTATTGGCAAGAAGCTCACCACATTCCAAGGTATATTCTGTCTTTAGACTTTTAGCAAGTTTTTCATATGAGCTAAACTCTGTCTCCTTCAAAGATCAAGTTTTCTCCTCCAGACTAAAAATAAAGTTTATTTTCCAGATGAAAACCATTCACGTATTTAAAACATCCCCGTTTCCTAACTTTCATTAAGTCACTAAAATGTTTTCAGTAGAATCTAAGATGAAACTTCATAAATTCCATCGTAGCAAACGGTGAGGCACCAATCTATTAATCCAAGATTAAATGATATAGGACATGTGAATGTACTATGGCAACTAGCACTTTACAGAGATAAGAACAATTACTGGGTCTCCCAAATTAAATCATGAGCAACCAAAGTGTAGAAACTATGCCATGTATGTATTTTTAAAACCACGCTTCTCTCTCTTAATGACAGAATAGGATGCTATGTAGTTCAGACTAATAAAGGTATACTGACTGCCTGCTATGTGCCAGGTCCTATGTCAGGAAAAAAAGATAAATTCAAGCTCTTTACAACCAAAGAGTATACAGTTTAGTGAAATGTACAATAATAACCAATCAAGTATTCACTGAACACCTTCGACACTGACTGGCATGTTTGGTGGAAGAACAAAGCATTCATTAACATCTTGGAAATGGATCTTGGTGAGGGAGGGAGGAACCTTAGTCCTTATTAAATAAAAGGACCTGTGCAGCCCCTCACCCCCTTCTTTCTATTCATAGCTTTACAAAACTATTGCAACATCAACAGCGAATGTGATACACATGAAAGGAAAACAAGCTAACTTCTCTTCAAAAACAAGCACACAATCTAAAACTTCAGTTCATTTAGAATCAAAGTTTCTTACTGCAGAGTGAGACTGGTGAGCTTTCAGGACTGGTTCAGCATCCACAGCTTTTTTAGCAACCATTAATTGTAACATCTGTTTCCGGTACTTGCTCATGATGAGTTCCAAAGCATCCTGGTGTTCCTCCAAGGAAACCCACAGCTCTATCAAAAAATAAAATAACTTGGCAGTGATGTCTGAGAGATGGCACTCAAAGCCAGACTCTTAACAGTTGGAATTTTATGGAACTCCATGAGATACTGTGACTTCAAAGTTGTAAATCAGTGTTTAAGTCGATAAAACTCAACAGTTAAGGTCTATGTGAAACATAACTTTTTAGGCAGAGGCAGCATAATTAGGTAGAAACATGGGATGTGGAATCAGATGTGAGTTATTAGCTTAATACTCATAAGCAAATCATTTAACCTCTCTGAGGCTATTTCTTATCTGCATTGTAATAATAAATACCTGACTTGTCTACCTCAAAATGAAGATATAAGAACATAATGGGATGATCTATGTGGAAGTCCTCTGTAAACTGGTATACAAATAACTACTCATACGATCATCAATAATGTACTCATCAAGCCTAAGAATACATACCCTGAGTATAAACTTCAGCTCTTCTATCTTGCACAAGAACATAAAAAATCTTTAATCTTGACCGTAGTAGTTATTTCAATTAATATTTAAACATTGAATTTTAATCCCCGAGGATCTTTTGTTGTGCAAGTCTCCATCTGGGGATGCCTAAATAAGCCATGCAATAATTTACTCTATTAAATACCTCTTTGATAAACTGCCTACAAATACGAAATCGGTCGGACCACCTTGAATAGGGCAATGTAACAAACTTTATTGTTACTGGGTCAGCACAGAATAACTTTTATTAAAAGTACTGATCTGGAAATATATATAGCATGTGCACTTTTGTGAACAGTTTGGCGGTTTTGCAAGAACTTTTGAAATATCATAATAACTAAGAAAATCATAACTACACAAAAAGGCCTGACTAACCTCTGTTTTCCTGCTGCAAGTCTCTAATCTGTGTATTCTCTTGGGACAGCAGAATGTGAGGTTTGTATTTGGACATGTCCTTTATATCGGATGCATCCTCTTGATACTGGACAAACAGAGACAGACTAAGCGCTCCGTAAACAGAACAGCCCCAGATGTAGCTGAAGAGGCAGAGGTCAGGGCTCCAAGGCAGCATTCTCAGCCCCGACCCCGCAGAAAGATCTCACCGCCGCCCTCTGAGACCAGGAATAAATTCCAGGCCGAGTTCCCAGCTGACCTCGCCTTCCACCCCTCAAGCGCCCGGAACGTGAGGGCACGGACCCCTACCCTCTGCCTGACCTGGTCCGGAAGCGCTGTTCCCGCCTCCCGCATAGCAGCCACCCGCCGGTGCAGCGCCGCCGACTGATCCACCAGCGACTCGGCAGCCGCATCGTGCTCCCGCAGCCTCTCCAGCAGCGTCTTGGCGTCTGTCAGGATCTTCTCGATGGTGCAGCTCATAGCGGCCTCCTCCCGACCGCAGCCCCAGCACTGCCCACCTAAGCGAATCGCTCTGATCCTCCCTGAACCTGTCTCAGCTTCACACACGTAACTTCCGGGTCCGATTACAAGGCGCCGGGGCAGCCGCGATGCACGCCTGCGCAGTGGCGGCCCAGCCCGGGATGACCCGCTTTCACCCCAGGCTTCCCTGCAGTCCCACCCGAGACTTCCCTGCAGTCCCGCCCCCGGAGCCGGAGGCCTGCCCTTGCCACGCCCTTGGTTTCCCATTCGCACAGCCTGGTGGTCAAGTTGAGTTTTAGTCCTGCAGGGTCCGAGTTTCTAATTTACCTATTGGTTTTGATGTGGATAGCTATTCAGTCATCCTTTTTTTAATTTAGTTTTTTTTTTTTAAATTATGGTTAAATACTTATAAAATTTACCATCTTAACCATTTGTAAATATATAGTTCAATAGTATCAAATGCATTCACAATGCCCAATCATCACCACCATCCATCTCCAGAAATCTTTTCATCTTGTGAAACTGAAACTCTGTGCCTATTAAACATTAAAGTCAGACTTGGCTGATCCTCCTCCCAGCCCCTGGCAACCACTATTCTACTTTCTGTCTTTATGAATTTGACAACTTTAGACACCTCATATAAGCATAATTGTACAAATCATATTTGTCATTTTGTGATTGGCTTATTTCACTTAGTGTAATGTCCTCAAGGTTTATCTACACACATCACAATTTCTTTTCTCTTTAAGGCTGAAAAAATATATATATTCACATTTTGTTTATCTAGTCATTCTATCTGTATTTATATATCTATGTATCTTATACCTATATGTCTGGATATACGTACATCTATATATCACTTTTTGTTTATTCTTTCATCAGTGGACACTTAGGTTGCTTCCACTTTTTGGCTACTGTGAATAATGCTGCTATAAACATGGATGTACAAATATGTTTGATTTCCTGCTTTTAATTGTTTTGAGTGCATATATAGAAGTGGAATTGCCTGGCCACATAGTAATTGTATTTTTAAAATTCAATTTAAAATTTTTTGAATGACCATAGTGTTTTTCATAGTGGCTGCACCATTTGACATTTTCATAAACAGTGTATAAAGGTTCCAATTTCTTCATATTTTTGCTAATTTTTGTTTTTCTCCACACTTGCTATGTTTTGGGTTTTAAAAATAGCCATCTTAATGAGTATGAGATAAAGTCATTGTTTTCTGCTCGCTTCTTTGTTTCAGGAACTGTTTAGTGTCTGGGATCACAGCATTATCTTTGCTTCTAAACCTGTTCCTCCTCCTGTTTCAGTAAAAAGCACATTCATATACCCATTCGCCCAAAACAGAATCCTGGAAGTCATCCAGTCCTCCTTTATTCTTTCCACCAATTCTTTACACTTAATCTATTTCCACAGTAACCTATCTCTTTTACATCTTTAGGACATATTACCTTCTTTGTATTTTCACTGTTACTAGGTCGGTTAGATCATCATCCTTTCTCACCCTGATAAAACAACAATCTTCCAACTGGTCTTCTATCTCAAGCCATCTCCTCCTCTAATAGCTCTCCATGAAAAATCCACGACCCCTTGCTACCCTTTCAGTGGCAGGTAATTATTTTTCTATGCCCCACCCACATTAAGACTGAGAACAAGACTGGTTATACTAATTTCCCAATGATACTGACAGTCACTCTTACTTGCTTGTGTAAAGCTTCTATTTTAAGTTTGTATCATCCAGCTGAAGAAGCTTCTATCCTTCCTTATGGCTCACAATTGCTGACCTTCTACCTTGGGATTTCTCCTTTATTCATAGAAGATTTCAGGAGTTGATTTACAGTCTTTTAAATTACTCCACACATGGCCCTCACCTTGGGTGACATTTATGTCCATGTGGACAGTTCATCCAATGTTCTATTTTTTCTTGGCTTCCTCAGTTCTAGAGACATTCAATTTATTTTGTTTACCCATGGCCAAACCCTTGATCATTCATCAAAAATTGTTCCTCATCGGAAATGTTAAGCTTTAATATCTAATTCTTTGATTGCAAGCTTTGTTTCAATCTATCTAGTTCTTGCAACCCTTTATCTCACTACTGTCTCTTTGATCTCATCCAGCTCTTCAGTTTCTGAATACATCAATGTTTCCCCTACCTATCAGACCCTTCCTTGTGGTCTAATTTTCTTTCTCTGACCAGACTGGGCTCTCATGATTGGCAGTCTGAACTATTGTCTTTCTAGCATGCCTAATCTCTTTGCATCTCTTTCTTTAATCCAAATGTAAGCAGTAAACGCCAATTCTTGACCAATCCTAGTAGTGATTAAAAGGGAATACAGAAATAAGGGAGGAGTTTTGTTTCCGTTTTTTGCTTTTGTTTTTATTAACAAGTCTTGAACATGTTTACAGGCTTTATAGAAGAAGGATCCCATCAAGAAAGAGATACAAAAGAGTAGGGGGACATTTAAAGGAGAAGAAGGGACATAGTAGTCACTTAATAGATCTTTGCTGAATAATTATTGGAATGAGGGGCATAGGGTTAAGAACACAGGTGAAGATTCTGGATTTGAACAGAATAAGATACATTTTCTTATAATAAAAAGGATAGGTACAAATATGGATTCTCGATGAAGAAACATGAAGCTGAAAGGAGTTGTAACCTTCAAGCCATCCCAATACTTCTGCTTCCCACCCATCGATAAACCTAAAGGTAAGCTCAGGCACTTTTAATGTTTTTTATGGATATTACAAAAACTTTCCAAGACCTCTTTTGCTTGTTCTGACTTATTTCCATTCTGACCTAATTTCTATCTGGCTCCTATTTCTTGTTTCCATTTCCTCCTTATTATTTAACTCTTACTCGTTGAGCCAGGAAGTGATTTTGGGTCTCCCTGGCTTTATTCTCAGCTGTCAGATGGCCCTATCAGCAATTCTACTTCTGCCTCTCTCAGAGTATATACCTTACCTCAGGGATCCTCTGATGATCCAAATGCCAAATCTGACCCACGCACATTTACATGAACTCTGGTGAGGGAGGGACTTGGACATTTTACTGGAAATGCCTGTGCTAGTACCATGCTCATTGCTGTAGCCATACTACACAGATAGGATCACAGGCTTACTCTTGTGCCTGAACCTGAGAAACCCTGCTCAGAGGTGTGGGAGAACAGGGCCCTGGGGGCAGGTGGCGGTTCAAATGGTCCACAACAGAGACAAGGGTAGAGATACCTGACCTTACCTGGCCCCTAGTACCCTCACACCTTCCTTCAGTTATTGTCCACACATCCATCCTGTTCCTCATTGATGCCACCCTTTTGATACCTCTGGGAAATTTCTGAAATAATTCAAAATGCAAATCTTTATAGATATTTAGAATCTATGGTTAGGAAATATAAGGTATTACATGTCCCATATTGCATTTAAGAAGTATCCTATTTTGTTCTTTTTTCATTCTTCATATGGTGAATTTTGAGTTCTCAGACTTTTTTTTCTTCCTGTTGCTGTTAACTAATGGCTTTCTAGGATTTGGCCTTGAAAAACCACAGGCCTTCATAATTATGGTGAACGAAATCTCAACAAGATATGGAGAAATGTTTAGTCTTCTAGAAAGTCAGAAAAGCAGAATCTATTTTGTATTCTAAAACTGTCCTTGTGAATGTTAATTCTAATTAAGAGACACCCTGACTTAAGAGATTGTTGCTATGACCTATGAAAGTAAACTTTAACATCTAAAAAGTCTGTAATTCTGATTGGTTGTCTTAATTTATTGTCCGGGTAATAATCTTTAAATTGATATTTCTATTTCCTAAAAGATTTAAATACACTTTGTAGTGGGTTGAATTGTATCCCACAAAACATATGTCCATACCCTAACTGTGAATGTGACTTTACTTGGAAAAAAGATCTTTGTATTTGTAATTAAGAAAAAGATCTTGAGATGCAATCATCTTGGATTAGCATGAACCCAAAGTCCAATAACAGGTGTCCTTAAAAGTGACAGAAAATACACAAAGATACACAGAGGAGAAGGTCATGTGAAGATGGTGGCAGAAATTAAAGTGGTGGGTCTACAAGCCAAGAAAGGCCAAGGACTGCCTGCAGCCACCAGAAGCTTGGAGAGAGGCATGGCACAGATTCTCTCAGAGCCTCCAAAGGGTGTCAACAGAGTTGATTTCACACTTCTGGCCTCCAAACTCTTGTGTTAAGCCACCCTATGGCAATTCGTTATGACAGCAATAGGAAACTGATACACATATATAGGTTTTTGTTTTTTAAAAATGAAATCAGAACATAATTAATGCTGTCTTCTTCTCCTTCATGTACGGAGATTTAAAAAGCAGAAACAAATGAGATGACTGGTGGATTTTTTAAATAAACAGAGTCTAATATCATTTAAATTAATAGGAGAAAATCTAAGAAACAGGCATTTTTGGTATTATCAAAATGTGGGGAGACAGCAAGTCCTAGTTATGAAACCTCACATACTCTTTATCACTATGCTATAGTGTGGTGTTAGGGCAAGATGGGGCATTAAGTATGTCTTTCTCATTGAAAAACGAGGTAAAATTAGGTGCTGAGAAAGGTAGTGGGGTGTTCATTGAGTGGAGCTAAGGTCTGGAATAAAGTAATGACTGAAGTGAATCAAAGGGTGTATCATTTATCTGTTGCTGCATAGTATAAACTCTACCCCAAAACTTAGTGACTTAAAACAATAACCATTTCTTTTGTTCATGAGCATGCTGTGTAGTTCTTCTGGTCTGGGTCAGGCATGGCTGATTCTGGTTTGTGATTAGTGATTGGCAGGGGTCTAGCTGGTCCTGGATGGGTGGTAGGTCAGCTGAGAACTGGCGTGATGGCAGTGACTGGGTGATCTGGTAGACTAGCCATGATCATTCACATGGCTACTGGATTACGAGATCATTCCAAGCCCCAATGTGCAAGTGTTTCTTCAAGTCTTTGCTACTCACATATGCTACGATATCTCATTGCAAATCACGTGGCTAGCCCACATGCAAGGGGTAGAGAGACAGACTCCACTTTTTTATGGGAGGGGAAGAATGTGTGTTCATTTTTTGTAATCTGTCATAGAAAGAAAGGTACTGATCATGAAAGGTAAATGAGAGGTATTAGGGATCTGACTAAAATGAGAAATTATAGGTTCGTGATGGTATAATTTCTATGATTTTACAATTTTCTGTAGCATGGTTGAGCTTCTTAAGGGCAAATTGTAGTATTAGAGGTGGAAGAGAGTGAGGCCTTTGGGAATCAGTAATGATGTCTGGCTGAAGAAGATGACAGTAAATTTAGAGAGATACTATCTGGTGGATAGAACGATACCCAACTGAGGCGGCAATGGTGCTTGATAGAGACAGAATCATCTACTTTTAGTGGGACAGAAGAGGCAAAATAATACAGATTCCAGATAGTCTTTGGTCCTATTTGTTATCACATGTGATGCATCCTTTAGGACATCTATAAATATGAGTGTGAATTTTGCTGGAAGACAGAGGTCTTGGAAGAGCAAGTGGGGGCAAAGCCAGTGATACACTAGGTTTTAAATTTTATACAAAATATAACCCATCATTCCTAAGAAGACAGTGCCTTCAATTTTTAATAAATTGAAAAGTTGGATTAGATAAGCAGGCTTGCTTTATTTTTTCCTTTCCTTTTCTATCTGCGAGCGGTACATGTATATGTAGGGAGTACTGGCAGGGTTGTAACCTCAGCTGTGTTACTCCCAATGGATCAGTAGTGATTATGCAGTTGACTTCCTCTACTGGGCCGATGCCAGAGTTTCTGCTTTTCCACTTATAGGGTTGTACATGCTTTTAATAAAGGGTTAGTGTTGTAATATGCAATTTCTAAACAGTGCAAACATTTTTGGATATCATTAGACAATTTTTTTTTTCCTTTAAAAAGTGCTACAGGTATTCTTTGGTAAATTTGACTTGATGGAACATCTTTGTTAAATAGAATTAAAGTAGGAACAAAACTGAAACCAAATATATTCGCCAAAAAGCACAAAAATATCTTTAAATAATAATAATTACAACAATAATGTATATTTATTGAGCACTTTCTAGGTTTTAGGCATGTAACAAGCATTTACTGATATTAGCATAGTTACTCTTCACAACATTTTATGAGATAAAGAAGAGTAAAGGCTGTTTTCAAACTTTCTAAAATGTTCTCTAAATGTAATAATGGTAAGATCATTCATGCCAACCAACCACTAAACTTCTTCCATGAATTTAAAATAGAGAAGACATCCTTGACTGAAAGAGATTCAGACTATCCATTCATATACCCTTTAAAGGCAGCAAACTAAATAGGCTTTTACCATGCAATCCAGCAGTTGAGCTCTTTACTAGTTACCCAAAGGAGTTGAAAATTTGTATCCACACAAAATTTTCATCCTTGTTTGTAGTGATTCATAATGTCCTAGGCTAAGTCAGCTGGTGGAAATATGACAGAAGAAAAACTGGCTACTATTTTTTAAGTCTTGTTTCCACCAAGGTTCTTAGCTGGTAGCTATGGAAACAAATTCTGGTTGGTTTGAACGGAGAATAATTTATTTGAAGGACATTGGGTTGCCTACAAAATCGCTAGGAAGACTGGAGTATCAGGTTCAGGCTTGTGCAACCAAGAATGATGTTCAAAATCCTGTTGCTGAACTTGTCCAGTGAGGACGTCAAAACCACTGTCCTCATCAAAAGATGCTTCAGCTTGCTCGGCAGACACTTTTTGAACAACTCTGCTGCTGTTGCTCCAGAACTTTATTTGCAATTGTAGCCACTACCACAGAGAGAATTCTGTGCGTTCTTTGTTACTTGGGCAGAGTTGGGGGTAGGGGTGGGGTGGCTAGTCAGTTGAGCCTATGCTTTAGCTGCAAGGGTGGATGGAAAGGTACATTTTTAGTTTCCATAGTGGAAGCGGGGCCATGCTTTACCAAGAATCATAGAGAGGGAATTTTACAAATGAAAAGTTTCAGATATGAGGTGGCTAGAAGGAATGACAAATTTCCTCTATAAATGTTTATTGTGAGCTATGCTAATTATTTATTTCTTCCTTTGCTATGTCCTTGTAATTCTTTGTTTGGATAGCATTTACTACATTCTACCCTAAGTAGTAGTTACTTACATTTAGTCCTACTCCCCATCTAAAAAGGAATTATCTTGTTTTTATCTTTGCATTCCTCTAGTTGCCAGTGAAGTGCTTAGTTTATAGTCAGGTGGCAAGAGGTTCGATGTAGTCATTAATGTTTGTCGAGAACTTCCTATTAAGGTGTGCTGTGAATGGCTGTGAATTGAACTAAATTAAAGTTGTGATTAGAGGGACTGCTATCTAAAATATTCTGATCTAGAAATTCTTCAATCTAGAGTTCTCATGTAATATTTAATAAATCAAGTCCTGATATCATTAATTCTGTAATCCTGAGATTCTGAAGAGTAAATGATAATTATAGTGAATGTTTCTAGAACAATCCCTTCTTTGACACTTTAGTTTCACCAGCCATAATGATTAGAATTATGTTGGTTAGCACTAAAACAACTGTTTACATTACCTCTTCCTCCTAATGCCTTTACTTTGTATCACATGTATTCTTTTGAGGCTGAAGAGAATAGATAAGTTGTTCACTATAATTTTCAGTGTTTAATTATAGTGTGATAAAACCTTAAACGTGGGTACCAAGTGAAAAATGAGGTTACTAAAAGTTAATGTTTTCGTGCTTTTAATAACTGTTAGCACCACGTCTGCATTTTGTCAAAATGATACATGTTCATTCCGGCAGGATGCAGAAAAGCAGCTAACGATTACTTGATTTAGTTAAAAAACAAGAAAGTACTTATCCTATTCCATAGATAATTTTAAAAATACTCATTCTAACTCTGGCATTAATTAAAGAGAAGTGTCAAGTAGTCATAAATACTACATCAAAAATGTGAATAATTTTTTTCTCCTTACGATTAGAGCCTGAGTTGATTTGTCAGTGCCCAATTACACAAAACAGACTGATAATGACCAAAAAAAAGAGTATAGTATGTACAAATGATGCTCATTTCTAAAATATTATGCCAAACATAATATTAAGGAAAGGGAATAGTATAATGAAGAAGTCTTGGAGTATTTAATTCTATACTTTAAAGTGCACTTATACAAAATGTGACAGTCTAAAACCAACAGTAAAATTTCCAGGTAAAGAGTGTCAGTCTCATAAATGGTGATTCCCAAATTCTCCATGATATTATTCAGTTCTTTAATTCATACACAAGAGATTTACTTGGCTATTTAAACCAAGTGATTTTTCCCTTCAAAATAAGGACCCTTAATAGGTACTCCTATACTTTTGTCACTTTGGAGAAAAAATAATATTTATCTCTGCAGATTTTCACTGGTAAAATATAAAAATATTGGGCAGTTAGTGTTTTCCAAATTCTCTAGATAGAAAAATTGAAACCAGAACATTTTAGGAAACTTTCCTGCCTTTGAAATTGAGAGCGTTATAAGGTTTAATTTCCTTATTGGTTATTTTATTAATATAATTTTAAAAAATATATAATATTCTTTAAAAGTTGAATGAAGAAACTTCATAAAATATGTATAACTTCAAAAAATAGCATAAAATATTTAATGCTATTTAGAAGCCATAATTTTTGAAGTTATTTCTCCATAATCCAGTGCTAATCAATAAGGTTACAAAAATATATTAAGTATAAATTATAGTTAGAAATATCCCTGCCATTATCTACAGATATTTGTATTCTGAAAGGTCTATGCTACGTTAATGTACTAGAAACAACATAAAAATGAAGAGGAAAATATTTTAGAAAAACTATCAGTTTGGGGTTCAACCAGCATTTATTAAGTATCTCATATGCAAGTCACTTAATTAAGCACCGTGGAAATAAAAATGAACATGATTTCTGCTTATAAGGTCTACATGATTAATTTGTTAGATAAACATGAATGAAAACAATTATAGCCCAGAGATAAAGCACTAGTAGATTTATAATCAAAGTGTCAATGTGCTCAGTTTTCCTTCTACAAAATGAGAATAAATCAATCTTGAATTTAAAACAGATGTAAGATAATGAAGTCCTTAAGTAATTATTCTGATTTTCTTGAATGCCAGAGGCATTACTTTATTACATCTTTACTTTTAATCTCTGGTTACCTCAGTTGGTTAGTGCAGCAGCCATTCATTCTTCATTCATTCATTTACAAAATACTTACTGATCACCTGCAATGAGACAGGCCCTGTGATGGGCACGTGAACACAAAAGTGAAGAAGATAGCTGCAGACCAGACTCTAGTTGAATAGTAGTGAATAAAAGATCATGGAACGAATCACCCTATAAGCCCTTTTCTGCTCCACAGCGACAGATTGACTTTAGCCAACAAAGTACATCAATGAACTAGAAAAGAAGCTCAAAGAACATGCTCAATTGATAATCAGCCACTAGCATCATTTATGTATATAAAGCTTGCATCTCATCATTATCCCTTATATTTTCAAATAGCATTCTAGTTTTTTGACTTCTCTAAATTAGTAACATTCTCAACTCTATAAAATATGAAGCCTTGGAGAGAAAGTATTACAAGAGTGGAGCATATTTTCATGTAAATTATTTAAAACTTTGTGGCATTTTCATTAAACTCCAGAAGAACAATCTTTTAGAATTGGATATTTAAATCTAATTTTGTTTTTGGAAACACAAACTGATAGTTTTTGCTTGTACAATCTCATAAGCTAAGAAATATAGCATATCTTAAGCTAAGAAATATATCTTAAACTATCTCCTACCCTCTTTTCCACTCAGTCAACTAAAAGTTAAGTAGAAAATAATGCCTCTAAAGGTGGCTTGATTTAATAAGAATCTGACTTTTATAGTTTATAGACACAAATAAGCAGCTGAAAATTCTGCTTTTACATCGATGAATACAAATATTGTTTAAAATAATTACTCTTATATGAAAAAATTCAAATAACTGAGCCAAGAGAAATACTGCAGGTTTTCAGGATTCTTTCATAATAAATGGAACACAACAACAAAATAACTATAATACTCTTATAATTAGTTACAGTAGCTTTTAAAGAGCTATTACTTTGCCCAGATCCTATTCTTTGTTTAAATTTTGTTTGACAAATGTTTTATAAATGATTAGAAGAGGTGGTTTCTGTTTTATTAATGAAGCTGATAATGGTTAATTGCTAAAATGGAGTAAACAGTTCAAAAACAGATCAAGAATGAAAAGCTAATTATGTAGAAATGATCCAGCTGTACTAAATATGATTTCCTTTTACTATTAAAAAT
>NW_011888787.1:4710616-4720037 GCF_000151845.1 Pteropus vampyrus | reverse complement strand
TCTGCTTTTACATCGATGAATACAAATATTGTTTAAAATAATTACTCTTATATGAAAAAATTCAAATAACTGAGCCAAGAGAAATACTGCAGGTTTTCAGGATTCTTTCATAATAAATGGAACACAACAACAAAATAACTATAATACTCTTATAATTAGTTACAGTAGCTTTTAAAGAGCTATTACTTTGCCCAGATCCTATTCTTTGTTTAAATTTTGTTTGACAAATGTTTTATAAATGATTAGGAGAGGTGGTTTCTGTTTTATTAATGAAGCTGATAATGGTTAATTGCTAAAATGGAGTAAACAGTTCAAAAACAGATCAAGAATGAAAAGCTAATTATGTAGAAATGATCCAGCTGTACTAAATATGATTTCCTTTTACTATTAAAAATCTCAAAAATGTTTTAAAACACTTGAGAAAAAAATAATTAAACCATCTATCTTGTGATTTTATTTCTTACTGTTTTATTTGGAATGGAAAGCCACATCTAGTTTAGTTTTCAAATTCAATGGAACAGCTCTCAAACACAAAATGGAATTCATTTAATCTTAACATGAAATGAAAATGAATGCAACTGCAGGATACATTCTTTTTGTTGCTTAATATGAACTCCAACTATAGAGACTGGCTTTTCTTTTTTTAAAAAAATGAGATGAGATTCGTGTTACATAAAATTAACCACTTTCAAGTGAACATTTTAGTGGTATTTGGTACATTCACAGTGTTGTACACCTACTCCTCTATCTAATTCCAAAATATTTTCATCATGCGAAAAGGATAGCCCATACCCATTAAGCTATTACTTCACATACATCCCACCCCCAGCTCCTGGCAACCACCAATGTGCATTATGTCTCTATGGATTTACCTATTCTGGGTATTTCATATAAATGGAATCATACAATATGTGACCTTTTGTATTTACCTTCTTTTGCTTAACAGTGTTTTTGAGTTTCATCCGCTTCATTTCTTTTCATGTCTTAATAATATTTCATTACATATTTATACCACAATTTGTTTATCCATTCATCTATTGATGGATATTTATATTGTTTCCATCTTTTGGCTGAAGTGAATAGTACTCTTATGGATATGTATTTGTCTGAGAACCTGTTTTCAATTCTTTTGGGATGTACTTAGGAGTCGAATTGCTTGGTAACATAGTAATTCTTGTTTAACTTTTTGAGAAATCACCAAACTATTTCCCATTACACTGAATCATTTTACTTTCTATTAGCAATGGAGGAGGGTTCCAGTTTCCCTACATGCTTGCCAACACTTATTTTCTGTTTTGTCTGTCTGTTTGTTTGTTTGTTTTTGATTATAGCTATTCTAAGGTGTGTGAACTGGTACCTCATTATGGTTTCGATTTGTGTTTGCTTAGTGGATGTTGATGTTTAGCATTTTCTAATGTATTTATTGGCCATTTGTATATATTCTCTTTGGGGAAATGTCTGTTCAAGTCCTTTGCCTATTTTTTAATTGATGTTTTGTCTTTTTGTTGTTGAGTTGCAAGAGTTCTTTATATATTCTGGATATCGGACCATTGTCAGATATATGATGTGCAAATATTTCCTCCCATTCAGCAGATTTTCTTTTTCAACTTCTTGGTAATGTTCTTTCACCTTTTTGGTAATGTTTGCAAGTGTTTAATTTTTATGAAGTCCAACTTATCCATATTTTCTTTTGTTACTCATACTTTTGCTGCCATATCTAAGAAACCATTCCCAAATATAAGATCATAAGAATTTATCCCTATGTTTTCTTCCAAGAGTTTTATGGTGTTAGCACTTATATGTAGGTGCTGTCCCTGTTACGGATTCAAAGGGGTGGCCAACTTTAGACATTTCAGGGCCCTTGAATGCTGTGACGGGTAAGTACAATCGTCAAGGACGCAACCTTTAGGATATGCTCTTTGTTCCTGGTCCCGACGGGAATCTGGAATCTCCGAGGCCTCGGTGTCTGGATAAAAGGTAGCTTCCTGTTTCTGTTGACCAGTCATTGGGGGTCCGTGGAGAGACTGGATGCAGTCATATCTCCCAGACCATGGCCAGGCCGCGGGACGCCGCCTCCTGTGCCCTGTTGTCGGGTTCTGTTTATTGTCTCTGGTCTTGTCTAGGTTGTAGGTGGTGGATTTCTCTGGGTCCACCTACACTCCAGTAATTGTTTTTGTCTGAGTGTCTGATTGTTCTTGTCTGAGTGTCTGTTTTGTGTTTTCTGCGCAAGCGATGCGGGGAAGGCTGAGTTCACAGAAGACACTCTTGGGTTGTCTCTGGCAACATTTCAAAGAAGGGTTTGTAGAAGGAGCTGACTATGGCATAAAATTTTCTCCAAGCAGACTAAAAACACTGTGTAAAGTTGAGTGGTTGTCTTTTAATGTAAACTAGTCTCCGGAGGGTTCTTTTGACAGGGGTTTAGTGAGGAATGTTTGGAAGATTGTCACGGGAGACCCAGGATATCCCGATCAGTTTCCCTATATCAATTAATGGTTAAACCTTGTTCAGACACCCCCTCCTTGGCTCCACCAGCGTGCCCTTTCTCTAGGGGCACGAGTCTTAGTTGTGGGCCCCCCAAAACATGCAGCGACTGAATCTCCAAGACAGCCCAGTCCCTCAGTCCTCCAAACTCCACCGGAGGACAGTGACCTTCCCCCGTCCTATAATCCAGGACAACAGAGGCCAAATAGCACCGCCTCACCTCCTCAGATGCGGGCAGGTAACCCCTATGGGCCTTCTGCTCCCACTCTGGGTGGGGCACCAGCCAATACCACCACCCTGGCCATCCTCCCCTTGCGAGAAGCACCACCCCAGGGGCATCACACAGACAGGCCCTTTATGGTTTACGTGCCTTTCTCAACTAGTGACCTGTACAACTGGAAGGCACAGAATCCGCCTTTCTCTGAGAAACCTCAGGCATTAATAGGACTCTTAGAAAGTGTCTTTCAGACTCACTGCCTCCCCTGGGATGATTGCCAACAGCTTTTAATTACTCCCTTCACGGAGGAAGAACACGGACGCATTCGGGGTGAAACACAAAAGATAGCTGCAGGAGGGAGGAGAGTTGAGGAAGCAGGGGAACAGATTGAGGAGGAATTTCCCTCCACCCGCCCAGACTGGGAACACAATTCTCAGGCAGGGAGAATGGCATTAGATCGGTACCACCAATTTCTAATTGGGGGAATTAAGATGGCTGCTCATCAGCCAACTAACCTTTCTAAGGTAACTGAAGTTATACAGGGACCTCAGGAATCCCCTGGAGCATTTCTTGAATGAGGTGTACCAGGTATATACTCCCATTGATCCTGAGGCCCCTGAGAACCAGCAGGCAATTAATATAGCCTTTGCTACTCGGGCAGCCCCTGATATCTGGTGTAAATTGCAAAAAATTAGGTTTTGCAGGGATAAACCTGTCCCAACTTGTTGAGATAGCTCAGAAGGTGTTCAACAACAGGGAGGCACCGGATGACTCCAAATGTATGGCTAAAATCCAAAGCTACTGTCATCAACCCAGCCAATCTGTTGCCAGACCCAGACCCCGAGACCCCCGTTCATGACTGCATAGATTTCACTGATGCTGTGTGTTCCTCGTGGCCAGACCTCAAAGACTCCCCTCTGCCTGAAGCCGATGAAGTTCTGTTCACGGACGGGAGCAGCTTCATGTAGGAAGGAAGGAGGTATGCTGGGGCAGTGGTCGTAACTCTAACTGGCACCATCTGGTCACAGGCTCTTCCCCATAGGACTTCTGCTCAAAAGGCAGAACTCATCGACCTCACTGAGGCACTAAGATGGGGAAAGGATAAGGTAGTCACAATATACACTGACAGCCGATACGCCTTTGCACTGTGCATGTACATGGAGCCATCTACAAGGAAAGAGGGCTTCTGACTTCAGCTGGGAAGGACATCAAGAACAAGGGGGAGATCTTAGCCTTATCTGAAACCATATAGATGCCTAAGTTTCTGGCTATTGTTCTTTGTAAAGGGCATCAAAAAGGGAATAGTCCTGAGGCTGAGGGAAACTGATGAGCCAATGCAGAGACAAGAATAGTGGCCACAAGGCCAGTGGGGCCCCCACCACATCTACTGACTGTTATCCCTTACCCAGAACTGCCTCCATCTCTGACCTATACGACGGAAGAGAACATATATTTTCAAGATAAGGGAGCCACTAGGAACCCTCAGGGGTAGTGGACAACCCTAGATGGAAAAATCGGGCTCTCACGGCCCTTGGAAGGACTCTCCAGACCACACACCTAGGGTGAACTAAGATGCTCCAAGCTTTAGACCCCTACTTTCACTTGTTAAAAGGGAGAAGAACTACAGAGGAGATTGCCTCACGATGCCCGGCTTGTGCCCAAATTAATCCAAAGAAGGGGAAGATAGAAGAACCTAGGCATAGGGAAAGAGAAACTTATCTGGGGGACCACTGGGAAGTAGATTTCACTGAGATAACCCTGACTGTGGGGGGCTACAAATATTTACTTGTTTTTATAGACCCACAGGATGGGTAGAGACCTTCCCTACCAGGAAAGAGACTGCCTTAGTAGTTACTAAGAAACTACTACAAGAAATTCTCCCCCAATTTGGTCTCCCTGGAACTTTAGGGTCGGATGACGGGCCAGCCTTCATAGCAAAGGTATCACAACAATTGGCTAGCTACCTAAATTTGCAATGTAAACTCCACTGCGCCTACCGGCCCCAAAAGTTCGGGCCAAATAGAGTGAATGAATCGGACCCTAAAAAAGACATTAGTCAAGTTAAGATTAGAAACTGGTGGGACCTGGGTAAAACTTCTCCCCTTTGCTCTTCTCCAAGCTAGGTGTACTCCATATATTAATGGATTCACCCCATTTGAAATTTTCTTTGGAAAACCCTCACCTTTAGTACCTAGAATAGAAGATGAGAAAAAGGCAGAACTACGTAACCTTGTCTTACTTAAGTCTTTACAGGCCCTTCAAAGTGTACAGAAGGAGATTTGGTCTGGGGTTCGTGCTGCCCACTCAGCCCCAGGGGACAGACTTCCCCATCAGTTTCAGCCTGGGGACTCTGTGTGGATCCGGAAGTTCACTTCCAAGGGACTAGAACCCAAATGGAAAGGACCCTTCACTGTCTACCTGACGACACCCACTGCAGTTATAGTAGACGGCATCCCATCATGGATTCATCACTCCCACGTGAAGGCAGCATGAGAGTGGACAGCTCAGGAAGACGGACTCTTAAGACTAAGACTCAAGCATACATAAGCATAAACCTTTGTTTCTTCCTTTTTATCTCTTTAGCCCAAACATTTGACCAGCCACAATCAAAATCAGAAGGAGCATTAATAACTTTGCTAACGACAATACACAAGGTCTTAAATAAGACCACCCCAGACATAGGACAAGATTGCTGGTTGTGCCTAAACCCAAAAACCCCCTTACTATGTCGGGGTAGGAACTCCCTTAAACTTAACTGAGCTCAGTAGGCTAGAACTTCAAGTCAATTCACTAGCAGAAGTAGTCCTCCAAAATAGAAGAGGTTTAGATTTATTATTCTTAGAACAAGATAGGTTATGTATGGCTCTAGGTGAAATCTGTTGCCTCTATGCTAATAATTCTGGAGTAATTAGAGAGAGCTTACGACTAGTAGAGAGAAATTTAGATGCCAGGGAAAAACAAAAAGACTAGAATCAGATAACTGGTTTCATAGGATGTTCAATTGGTCTCCATGGCTAACAACTCTTCTATCTGCTATAGCTGGACCTTTAATCCTCCTCCTGTTCTTGTTAACTTTTGTCCCATGTTTCCTCGATTTCTTGTTTGCATATATAAGGAAGAGAATTAATTCTATTAAACTTTTAGTATTACAAAATAAAGGCTATGAGCAAATTCCACACGAAGAATCAAGGATTTGATTTTCTGCTAAGGCCAGTGGGGAATGTGCTGGCTGGAAAATTACTGCTTGTCTATCGCCCATGGGAACATAAGCTATCGCCCATAGGAACAAAGGCTATCACCCATGGGAACATAACATTCTAACAATAAGCTTTCTGCTTCTGTACCTCTGCTTGCACACCTGACCTATAGGTTGACAGGTAGTGAATAGGAGAAAAATAGACCTTTATGTTTAAGACAGAATGAGGAATGGGATTTAGAGCTTAAAAACCCTGTACCTCTACATTTCGGGGATGCTTAATTTGGGGTCTGTGTACCCCTGGCAGACCCAGCTGGCTGAATAAAGAGCGTGTTTCCTGTAACTCACTGATTTCTGGTGGTCCGTGTGTCTTTCGGGGGCTGGCGGCCACAACAGTAGCCCGTGTAAAATTTAAAAATATATTCTGCTTTCTCTGTTTTAAAGTATTAACATATATTTGCACATGTCTTTAGGTACCTTGAAATGAGTAGTAATGTTGCAGTAAATCAAAGGTATTATTATAAACCAGGGAAGTACATGTAAAAATTTATAGCTCTAAAGTTCCAAATGAATTATTCTTTGTAAATCTAAACAAGAAAGCTGATTGACAATGAATTGTAATATCTCAGATATAATCAGGCTGAGATTGAGGGTATGAGTGGTCATACTCATATGAGTGGTCATATGAATTAGCAAAAAGTTTGAATCATTGTGCATTTGAATACAGAAATTTATAATTTTGCCTATAAGTAGAGGTTAAAATTGGGAATTATCTAATAATAATAAAAGTAATTTATAAATTATCCTTGATATTTGTATACTAATAATAAAAGTGCTAAAGTTGAGTTCACTGATTAAAACTCATACATAGAGGGCCTATGATTTAAAAAAGTAAACAAAATACCATGTGACATGACTTGCAAATTTTACCCTGAATTCTTCCCTGTAGTAGATGAGGACTTTTGAAGAATCCAGCATTAATATAGTAGTTGAGAAGTCGGGGACTGCAAGTGGCATAAGATCAGATGCCAGGACAGTAGAGGTGTGTATGTGTTGAAGCTGTGCCATGTTAATTTGAAAGCAGAACTGGGCAGAACTGAGAACAGAGGCCAGAGTCAGATTAAACAAGTGAGTCATCACATCAGAGGAGGTGGGACCAGGAAAATAGCAGTTCGGTGTTAGAACATGTTTGTAACCTTGCCTCCTTAGAAATGCCTTAAGAGGATGCGACTATGAGCCTGGTATCCAACAGACAACGGAAGTGACATTTCAAAAAAATCATAATGAAATTATTTATATATCCTGTTTCACTGCTTGGATTTTCATTGAGTTTATCTCTACTACTAACTAGCTATGAAAACTTGAATAAGGAGTAGTTTCTATTTGTGTTGCATTTTTTTCTTGGCCAAAAAATGAGAGAGTTGGATTAGATGACTTGTAAGCATCTAACATTGTACCAATCTGTGACTTACTATTCATACTTCTAATTGGTTTAACAAATTATTATTGATTTTTAGTGGTAATGCAAAGTTGTATTGTTATAGCCCCTGTATTAGTGGAGTTTGAATTAATGAGGGTAATTTTCCTTCCTGTATGTATTACTTAATAGTTTGTAGAGGTCCAATGTTTTGGAACCAAAATGGGAGGATGTCAAATTCAATTAAGAAAACAAAATATTTATTAAGTAAACAGTAAGGAACTCTGGGAGAGGATGACCTGAGGCCCCAAAGGCATCTATGCTTAATGATTTGATTATGATTTGATTTATGTCAGCTTGTAACTGCCCTCCTTTTGACCCAAGAGAACGGATTCTGTGGGAAGTTTGTCTCTGAGATAGAGCTGAAGCATTGCTCTGCATAGTGTCTGGAGCCTAAGTCTATGCAGAGTGCCCCTCTCCACTCCTTGATAAACAAGGAAGAGGCCCAGTTTGCTCCAGCCGGAAAGATGGAATCATTGCTGAATCTATTGAAATTCATTCTGTGAGGAAAAGGACACTCTCTAGTAATATCATTTAACTGTGAGTATTTTGTCTTCTCTCAAATAAGACAATTCAATGATTTTATGCTGTCTAAATTAAATAGGAATGTTAATATTATTGGCAATGCATTTTAAATTATTTACTTTAAACTATAATTAACCTGAGATGTTAATAAAAAGGATATTTTTTGAGATTTGTAGTTTCCACTATCATTAATTTAATTTGTGCAAAGTGAATAAGCCAATTGTTATTACTGTGATAGTCAAACTATAAAAAGCATTTTCCCTTTGAAAATAAGAAACTTAATTAACTAAATTATACAGTAATTTGGTTCTCTTCTAAAGAATGACAAGGCAATTTTAGATTGCAGTTGGACTTGACATTTGATATAATAAGTCACTTCACAATGATGTTTATTGTTATATTTTAAAAACAAAACTTGTTTTTAAATCAAGAACTTATTGATAAAGTATATTTTGTTTTTTTGAAACAATAGGTTATATTATAAATTCAAAGCAACTCGAAATATATTCTGATAAAGGCATAGTCTGGGAATTGTACTTTTATTGAAAATGATATGATGATATAAATATGAAAATTATTCTGGATTATGGAAATAGATACAAAATATATTTCTACATCCTGAAGTATGTAAAATATTAATTTTATAGTCATGAATTTTTAAAATATTTATTTTCTCTATCTTTAAGCTGTGAAAATTATTGACATAAAATAAATAGAATATTTTTTCATTTAAAACTATTTATGTAGTTGTATGATTCCATTTATGTAAAATGTCTAGGATAGGCAAATCCATAGAAACAAAGTTGTTTAGTGGTTGCCAGGTATGAGGGGTGGGTGGGAGAGAAGGGAATGGGGAGTGACTGATTATGGCTTCGAGATTTCATTTTGGGGTGAAAATGTTCTGGAATTAGATGGTGGTGATAGTTGTAACTGTGACTATTTCAAAAATCATTGAATTGTACACTTTAAAAGAATGAATTTTATGCTATATAAATTACATCTCAAAGCTGTATAATAAAACCATATGTGAGACTTCACAGTGTAAAATTCTCCCTATATTCTAAAGTTAAAGATCTATAAGGAATCAAGAAGCCTTAATTTGTGCTGTTATTCAAATATATTTTTTTTATTTTTCTTGGTTCCAAAAAGCCCTACGATGAGAGAACCAAAACTGGAGAATTTTGGTTCAAAGAAGCCCTACTATGAAAAACTTTTTATATCATCTGGCACTATCATTCATTTATTTTTTTTTTAGTAGAGGTTATTATGAAAATTAAAATATTTTTCTTGTGAAACAATCTCCTGTTCAGTCATATCAGTTTTAAGCAAAGCATTATTCATGATTCTCATGACTTATATTGCAAGAGTAAAAATGTAAAAATTATAAAATTCTTTAATATATAGATGTAGTTTTCAGGAACCAATTTTTTTTTTTCCTGTTAAAGTTCTAGATATATGAAGATTTACTAAGAACAATTTATGGTTAAGGTAGAGAAGATGAAAATTCATCGATGCAAGTAAGCAT
>NW_011888787.1:4632976-4710566 GCF_000151845.1 Pteropus vampyrus | reverse complement strand
GATAGTTGTAACTGTGACTATTTCAAAAATCATTGAATTGTACACTTTAAAAGAATGAATTTTATGCTATATAAATTACATCTCAAAGCTGTATAATAAAACCATATGTGAGACTTCACAGTGTAAAATTCTCCCTATATTCTAAAGTTAAAGATCTATAAGGAATCAAGAAGCCTTAATTTGTGCTGTTATTCAAATATATTTTTTTTATTTTTCTTGGTTCCAAAAAGCCCTACGATGAGAGAACCAAAACTGGAGAATTTTGGTTCAAAGAAGCCCTACTATGAAAAACTTTTTATATCATCTGGCACTATCATTCATTTATTTTTTTTTTAGTAGAGGTTATTATGAAAATTAAAATATTTTTCTTGTGAAACAATCTCCTGTTCAGTCATATCAGTTTTAAGCAAAGCATTATTCATGATTCTCATGACTTATATTGCAAGAGTAAAAATGTAAAAATTATAAAATTCTTTAATATATAGATGTAGTTTTCAGGAACCAATTTTTTTTTTTCCTGTTAAAGTTCTAGATATATGAAGATTTACTAAGAACAATTTATGGTTAAGGTAGAGAAGATGAAAATTCATCGATGCAAGTAAGCATGTTTTCAGTAGAACAGTTATTTTTTTGAACAGCTATTATAATTGGTGAAAAATACAGGTTTTTAAAAATAAAGTTATATTTGCTAAAGAAAACTATAGACTTTGCTTATGATAAATGATAAATCAATCTTGTTAAAAGCTCCTCTCTTAACTAGTTAATTTTGTTTTAAATAAATATACTAGGAAAGATAACAAAACAAAATAATTCCAGGTCCATTGTAACTTTTCTCTTTAAAAGAATACAAAGTTTTTGATTACATACCTCTATGTTATTAATAATTTACTTAAACGTTTTCAAACTAATTTTATAAACACTTTATATCTGAAAGTGTTTTTGCTATGGATACTTTTGCTATGGATAGAAATATTTAAAAGTCTCAAGAAAAATTTAGTGAAAATTTTTATGTAGAAAATAATGCAAATATTACTGAGAGCATATCAAAGAGATAATTATTTCACATTTTAAAAGGCATAGTTTTTATCAGAGGCTTCTTTATGTATATGTCTCATATATACACTGGAGGATAACTAGTCCATAAATTGATAAAACCAGGTCTGCTTTAGAAATACTTTTAGGCATTTATTTATCAGTATTAGAAAGAAATGCTTTTAGAACATTGTTATTTATGATATGAACTCTATTATAAGATACTTTCTTTTGTGTGTGTTTGTCAGGATATTACCAATTTTGTTTTAATCTGCTACTTCTGGTTTGTTCTATATTATTTCTCAAATGAACTCTCACTCAGCGAAGTCTATATCTAAGCAGTACCAAATACCTTTTAATTTTCAGTCTTCTTTAGATTGTTAATATTATATGAAGCCTAATGGTAAATGCAACTTTAATAGAAAGGTGAGTAAAACTTCAAGTTTTCACAACCATTCGTAATTTTCTAGAATCTAATTGAGATTTAAAAGGCAAGTTTGAAAAGAACTAAACAGGACTATTGTTAAAGAGTATCACACAAATTAAACTGATAGCATTCACAATTCGTTTTAAATTTAGAAAATTTTTGCAATATAGGAAAAACAGGAGTATATACTGACTGATTCTGTTGATTTTAGTCCTCATTTTTCAAGGAAAACTTCATATTGAAATTGTACTTATTTGGGGGTACTGCTTTTACTTCATCTGTTCCATCCAATATTCATCCTATATGACTGATGCTATAAGGTTAGAAGGGTGGGAGATTCAAGGGCTTTTCAAAGAACCTAGATCCTATAAGATGATAAAAGAGACAAATTTCAGAGATATTACTATGTGAATCACCTTCATGGATATAGAAACCTTAGCCATGAACTTATCACATGAATGATAAAAGATTTTCAATATAAACTCAGAAGCTATATCAGAAGTTTGTCATGCATATTTTTTGGCATGATTCAAAACCCAATTTCTTCTTTTTAAATTCTTTTCAAAGGTGAAAACAGTCTTTATTTTCTAATAGGATAAAGATGTAAAATATGATGGATTCTAGAGTGACCTTTATTTTCTTCTAATAACTTTCAATTTCTTAAACTGTGGCTTCCTGTTTAAGTCTATTCAAAGATGCATTATTTTTGGAGTTCTTTCCCAGGAAATAACAGAAATAGTTTTTCCCATAAGGGATAGTTTTAGATTTTGAATAATTTTTTCCTCATGACAGCTTAGGATTTTTAGACTTTACTATTAAAAAAAATAAAACATTTTTTCGGTAATCAATAAACTATTTCATTAGTCAAGAAGACCTGAAATTACTGTTTTAATAATTTTTAGCACAACACAGATCTATGAAAGATGTTTACAAAGGACTTAGAAGATTTAAAAACTGTGCTATGAGAGCTATTCTTTTCCTACTATTTAATTTTCTTCTTGAAAAAGTCTAATTTTTCTTCCTATCTAAATTTAGAACATTGAGATCTTAAAACTATTAGAATAAAGGTTACGGGAATCAGTTATTCAGTCAAGAACTGCTAGATTATACATAAATTTAACGCTCCTAACAACTTTTCTGGCAGGGTTTTATTATTCTCTTCTATAGATGAAGAAACTAAGGTTCAGGGAGGTTTAATAAATGGCCCGTAAACAAATCTAAAAGTAGTGTATGAAGCCTATCTCCAAATCCTGGTAAACTTTCAGGTGCCACAATGATTATTACCAAGATTTATTCCATTATTTGTAAAGAGCTGAGCAATAAGAAATTGGCAGAATTAAATAATTGGGTGTGGAGAGATATGGAAAATCAGTATCTTCTCAGTTAAAGTATGTATAAATTCTGTTAACTTCTTTATTTTTCAAAAGCAGTATTTTACTTTTATAAAATAGTACTGATTTGAAAATCATACTTTCAAATAATCTACAAAATTTTTGTTTCCTTCAGGTTCTATTTTATCATTCACTAATGAAGAAGTGAGAATTGGACCAGAGAATGGCAAATACTCATGTCACTCCATCTGATGGATACTGTCTTGCTGAATGGGTGCAGTACTATGGTAATGAAAAACTGCAATGCAATAGTTAATAAATCATTATTTAATTTAATTAAAATTTTGAGTATATTGAATAACTACTCTGAACTATATTTACTAAATTGCATGTGAACTAGCTTTAATTAAATTTAATTAAAACTTTTTTGTGGGAATTATAGTTAATTACAGAGGTTTTTTAAAAAATTAACAAATGAATTAAAGACTTTAAATTATCCCCTACAAGTGAGTATAATTAATTTTTAAAATAGTAATACTAAAATGTTGTAAGCCAGAATCAAATGTAAAGAAGGAAAAGCACGATGGTCTAAAATTGTATTCAATTTTTAAAAAATAGAATTAACATATAAATTGAAGTTATTTTGGAGGGCTAGCAACTTTATAAATGTAGAATGAGCTATTCAATGTACTTGAAATTTTAATCTTAATATGAAATTTTTATCACAGGGAAATAAATAGAAAACTGATACAGGACAGAATAGGAATTTTCTCCAATAAGACTAAGGCTATAATATAAATTTAGTTTTAAATGTAGTTTTTTTTACAGTTTGAAGTCTGATTTCTGTGCCAATGGAACATCAGCAAATATTCTGCAGTCTTTTAATAATCATCTAAGAAGGGCTTTCTTCTTTTAAAAAAAAAGGTTATATTGTTTTCACTTATAAACTTTCTTATATCGGGTTGTCATTGGCATTTATTCAACACTTTGCATTGGACTGGATGCTCTAAGATTGCAAATGATTTATTTGAATTAAAAAAGATTATACTGTTTACCAAGCTTGGTGGTAGGATTTTGAGGGTAAGACTAAGTCACATCACCTGATGATTCAGCATTTTAACACCACAAAAAGTATGAATATTACTAGTTACATACATAGAGCAACTAAATAGTCCTGAGTTTTTTTGGAGCCAATTTTCTGCATTTAGATTCAGTAATCCTCTGAAAGCAGAAAGTAAGTTGGTGTTTGGGAGCTTCTGATAATAATAATAAAAAAAAAATATTTTAAGTACCATTTCATATTTTATACATGCTTTTGCATTACCATATTTAATTTCATCCTTACAGTAATACTGTAAGTAGGTAAATTTATCCCCAGAAAATTGCTAGTTAGAATTGCTAGACAACAAAACAGAAAAGAAACTAGTAATTTAAATGAGGTCTGCAAATGGCAGAGTCGGGCATTAAGGTATATTAATTGGGGAGTTCAAACTTTTTTTTTTTTGCTTGAAATATTCAGTATTAAAGGACAACAATTAATATAATAAACGAAGCGATTCATGAATTGAACATCATCCAATCTGGCAAGTAGAAAGGTGATTTGAGAAGCTGTATAATAAGGAAGGCTTTTTTAGGCAGAAACTAGGTTGAACAAGAAAGTTATTAGCAAAAGAAAAGAAAAGAAAGGTTGTTCCTTAGGGGAAGGTGGAGGTCTCATCAGGCAGATTACTTTAGCTTCCTTTGGCAGGAGAGTGGGAGCCTTGGGTCCATGTGACAGATCACCACACTGGTACTGACCAGAAAATTGCAGACGAAGATTACAGTCTTAAGGAAGGTTGAAACTGCAATTACGTCGGGTATTAAGTCTAGGTTTGGTATTGTGGGCACAAGTGAATCTATTTTGGGTCTGTGGTTTTTCTCTTTAACACCAAATAACTGTTAACTGTTATTTCTTGGGGGAGTGGGTGGGTGGGATAATTTATTAATTCACCTCTTTACTGATCTGATTGAACTGAAAACAGTTGTATCCACAACAAGGGAAATGCAAAAGATGGGGAAAATGTCCTTTCATTCCAAACTGGGAAATATTTATTTCTGCTTAAGGAGTGAGACTAGATTGGTATGTAAGCCATCAGGAATTATTAACCTTCCCTTTATCAGGCATTGCAATTCAGTTTACTGTCTGCCCCTCACACTGGACAATAAAGTCCCTGGAATTTAGTGGCTATGTTGAACTAAAACTTTTTGTTGAGCATGAAACTCTTGGAAATTTGAAAACAATATGAAACTTTGACTTTTTATCATTTTTTATATTAAAAAATCTAGATATTTTGCCAGAACAAATCAATTATCAGCTGCACGACACTGATTTTCAAGAATCGCCTTATTGCCAGTATTCTACTGTCCAGTTTCCTGAGGCTCTACAGTCCTCATCTTTACAAAGTCATTTCAACGCTTATAGCTTGGATACACAGTTCAATGGTGGAGAGTGTCAACTTGGTCCCTGTGAATTAAATAAATCCACGTATGTGGTTGCCCGCAATGCTGAAGATGGATATCCTGGAACAAAAAGGTCCAGACTACCTCATTCCTCTATGCGAATTAAAGGACAGGAAGAACTCTGTGTAGTTTGTGGAGATAAAGCATCAGGATATCATTACAATGCGCTTACTTGTGAAGGTTGTAAAGGTAAGGATAAAGTTAAAACAAAAATGTTCACTGAAGAGTCAAGAAATTTGAGGCATGTACTCTTATTTTTTACACTGTGAAAAAGAAAAGCAGCTAAAGTCACTGGCATGCTTAAAGGTGACCAATCTACAGGGTCAAAGACATGAAAATGAAATGTAATGAAGTTTTGGTTTTCATTTTTGAAGAAAACTTACATTTAAATATAAAATTCAATATGTTCATATGGCAGGTTTCCATGTTCCTAGATGAATTTGATATTGGAATAGAAAACGACTTTTAAAAAGATCTGAAAGTTAACTATTACATCTTTTCATGTGGTTGACATAATTCGAGCATAAGGAGAGAATTTGAATTAAAAGACTTCTAAGATTCTGTCTTCTTTTGGTGGGGGATTTGTTTTGAATACAAATAGGAGGTCTGCAAGTGAAGATCATCACTGACAATGGCATTTTCAAAGAGCGAAATAGGCCTTGATGACGTTTTGAGCTTTTGAAACACTTCTGCGTTGCTTTTATTCACAAACGCAATGTTGAGACAGAACTTGGAAATGATTAAGCCAAATACAGCACTAGGTAAACACGTCTGTTAGAAGTTCTGGGTGAAGTTTTACTGTCAGAATCTCAACTCATCCCTCACAAAGGAGGGCCAAGTGAAGACCAAGGGAAATAGAGTATCAGCTTTATGAACAGAAAGCTGGGCCAGTATTTTCTTAGTCTTAAAATGCAGGGTCTCACTGTTAAAACTAGGTTGAAGAATGAGGCATAATTCTGGAAACCTAAGCTAAGCTTTATACTCACTTTGTTTAATCTAAGTAATGAAACTCCCACTTTCAAGTGTGTCTACAGAAAAAGAATGTTTGTCAGGCCTCTAAGAGGGGCATTGACTAAGCTTATCAACTTCACTGCTTGGAATGAAATAAGAGGAAGATAGCAAGAATTATCTCATAGGAATGGAAAATGAAAGAGAAAATGGGAAAAGGGACTGCTATGCATGGATTTAGGAAGTGAAAGAGGAAATGTAGAACCCCTACCTCTCCAGTGTACACACACATATGGCCCATTGGACATCTCAGATCAAATAAACTAGTCATACTTTCTCATCTGGGGAAGTGCTAAAAAAGGGAGAAAGACAAAGGAGTTAGTTTGGAAGGATATCTATTTCTTTATGGATTGAGGCAGAAATGTGAGAAGAGGAAAAGAAAGGTTTAACTTACACTTTATTTTACATAAACACACATTCTTTGAAGAGAACCTTGAGAGATGCTTCATGGAAACTTAATATTCTGTGTAACATAGTTTTAAATATGCTTTTAAGTGATATGTTATAACCGTAATAAAATAGAGAATTGTCTTAATGCGATGGAGCTATTTAGCTTAATTTCCAGATGTGGTTATTGAAAGGCATAACCTTGAAATAGAACATATCAAACAGAAGAGGACTAAAATAATTATCCAGAAAAATGTATATTAAACTAAATCTTATCGAGGGGAAAAAACATTGAAATAATATAACTTGAAATAATTTAATTTAATTTAATAATATAACTTGAAATAAAATAATTTAATTTAATAATAATAAGTTAACTTGAAATAATTTAATTTACTTAGCTCTATTTGAAAGTATATATTAATAAAAACAAGTGACTAAAAATATCTAATAGTAAATTAAACATTTTTTTTATCAGGTTTTTTTCGACGTAGCATCACCAAAAATGCAGTATATAGTTGCAAGAATGGTGGTCACTGTGAAATGGACATGTATATGCGTAGAAAATGTCAAGAGTGCAGACTGAAAAAGTGTAAGGCAGTAGGAATGTTGGCAGAATGTAAGTGGCATTGTGTGTGTGTGTGTGTGTGTGTGTGTGTGTTTTTGGGGGAGATTTTAGTTTTTCTTACCTTACTGAGAACTTAATATACTCTTCAGGTTGTCATTTTGAAGTCATATTTGTCTGAATTTAAGCTATTTCTCTGGCAACTGTTAAATTAGGATAGTCAGTTACCAATCTAGGTAATTATTTCCATAAACTCTGTTCTATACTATATTGCTCTAATTTTGATAATAATCGTGTTTTCTTCTTAATCGGAAATTCTTATATTTTTATATAAGAGCAGAATTTTAAATGACTAGTTCCCCTTCTTCAGTCTTGTATCTTTAGAAGCTTACATGTTATCTGGGTATGCAAAGCTTACTAAGAATTAACACACATAGGTGTAAAAACCCAACTCAATGGGAATATCTAAGTTTTTTGAGTTCTTTCTGTTTATTGTGTTTTTAGCTTAATAAATTACATGATATCATTTGATTCGCAAGTAATGGTACTAAGATTTCAGCGTTGTTTCCTCAATTCCTCTTATTCCCCAGGGCTCAAAATTTTATGATAACTTTGGAATTCATTTTTCTTTATTAGAGTACTATTAATGTGTTCTTTTTGTATCTAATCTAGACTCGTGCATACTCTTCTCTTGCACTTATACTATTATGTTAGTTTCATGGCCATTTCTCCAGTATTTCTTTTTAGTTCAATCTGCCTTTAACTTCATAATAATCATCTTCAATTTGTATTAAATTATACTCATTCAATAAACACCAATGCAATATCCTGTTTATATTATACTCCTAATTATAATGAAATCCAAACTCTTTAGTCAAAGTTCTTCACCAAATGGATTCCTATTACTTAAAGTTTCAGGGTTGGAGTAGATCTTAGGGTTATCCGGTTCAACCAGACCGATTCCTTTACACGATCCCTATCTTAGTCTGCTAAGGCTGCCATAATAAAATACCATCATCTTGTCTTATAAGAGAAAAATGGACTCAGCCCATTAAAAAAAACTCACAAGATATTCTCTTGGCCAATCAAGGGTGAAAGCCCAAAGATAAAGTAGTTCAACTGCTGTATCAGTTGATAATCCATGTTGCTTCCAAGATATAATTAATATGGAAATTCCTCTAGTATAAAAAGGTCTAAATTTATAATTTAGAGATGCAAAATTAATATTTAATTTACGTCTAGGCTGACTATGTACTTTTAAGCAGACAGGTATTGTGCAAGAAAAAGGAGAAAGTAATGCAGTAAATTTAATTGCTGTGCCATGCTTGCCAAAGAAGGCTCTTTGTAAAAAGTCTATGATCACACATGTGTATAAGACAATTTTCATCAAATTCTATAATGTTCTTTGCCTCACCTAAAACATTTTATATGAATGTTGTAATATCATAGGTTTGCTCACAGAAATCCAATGCAAATCAAAGAGACTTCGAAAGAACTTCAAGCAGAAGAATAGCTTTCACTCTAACATCAAAGTGGAAGAGGAAGGAGTAGATAACAAGCTCGTATCATCCACCACTAGATCTGGAAAAGTGGTAAGACTTCTTACAAGATTTCTTGTTTCTTTAATTGAGATCTCGTTTAATAAGTGTGCATTATAGTGTTCATTCTATATTTCCTTACAGACTCAGGAGAGCGTGGAGCTAACTCGAGATGAACATTGGCTCATTAACAACATTGTGGCTGCTCATCAGAAATATAAAATTCCTTTAGAAGAAACAAAGAAATTTGTATGTGTACATTATTGGCAAGAAATAATTTGTAATTAATTATGTTAGAAAATAAGAGCATAAACACAAAAGTTTAAAATTTAAAGTTATTTGAAAAAAATAAAAATTTTATTAGTCTTATTTCTTTTTGTTGACTAGCTGCAAGAATATGCAAATCCTGAACTGAGCTTTTTGCGACTCTCAGAGACAGTAGTCCTACACATAAAGGGGTTAATGGATTTTACCAAGGGACTCCCAGGTAATCACTTTACCTTTAGAAAAAAATTTAACAATTTTTAAAAAGTTCCTTGTTTTAAAAGAAGAGGACATTTTAGGAATACAGAAACCTCTACTTTCCCACCCAAACTGCTTCTAAATGCAAAAATATGTTTATTTTATCTGCTTTAATCAATCAGGTGGGTAAAAGTACAAATATTTAAAAATATTATTCAAGTGAGTTAAAAGACTTACATTTAAGATAATCCATATGATTGATTGTATATTTTATTTTTACTTTTTGGAAATAAGTTATTTTTGTTTTTTAGATGAAACATGAAAAAAACAAAATTCCCTATACAATATGAAAAAAATCAAGCCACTGTTGCCTAAAATTTAGCTATCTATTCACTGTAAAAATACATTCTTCAAGGCTAACCTATGTTCAATTTGCTCTTGCCATAGGAAAGTATTATTATCCAGTTCTGATGCAAGTGTCTCAAAATATTGCCACAAGGAATCCATTATGTGATCTTTTCTTAAAGGTTTTGAAAATCTGACCAGCGAGGATAAGACTGCGTTACGGAAGGGATCAAAAACTGAAGTGATGTTCCTTCATGCAGCCCAACTTTACAGTCAGAAGGAATGGTTTTCATCAGCTTCTGAAAGTAAAAAAGGCCAATTAACTCAATCTTAATGTTAATAATTATTATTAAGTTTAGCAAAAAATTATATAACATTGAGCTACTTTTTCTTATATCTTAATTTTACTAGTTAAAATTAAGGAATTTTAGTAGGAATAAGTACTTTATAATAGCTGTTTACAGTTTTCCAACTCATTGGTCTAGCTTTTGCTTTTCTTGTAAAGAAAGCCATTCTTTATTATATAGCATCACAGAAAACAGATCTTTGGAGGGTCTTCTATAATCTTTACATAAAATGTAAACATAAAATGTGAACTACTGATTTAGCTTCATGTTTCAGTAATAAAAATTATAAAGCTACCTTTTATTGGGAATGTTTCCTGACTAACAGAGATTAGAGAGATTGTATTTATTATCTGTGTAAAGACTAAAAAAATGAGAATTTATATTTTTCCCTTTAATTAGGTACTATGAGAATATTAAATCATTCAGATCATGCACTGAATTGTCACAATCAAAGTGGTGATGGAAGTGTTATTTATTCTATGGAAACATTTTGCAATGAAGACTGTCCTACTATGCTGACTGGTAACATACCATATCTACAAAATATTAGAAAAAATTGGTCAGATATAATGTTTAATTTTCTTATACTTCTTTGAGAAAAATGATAATGACGATATATTTGATTCTGCACTATGTTCTGATAAAAATACATTTGATATTAATTTTTTAGGTATTTATGAAGAATTTATTAGCACACTGTTTTACTTCTACAGAAGAATGAGTGAGCTCAATATTAATACTACTGAATATGCTCTGCTAGCAGCAACAACCGTGTTTTTTTCAGGTATAAACCATTTAGCAGTACAAATTTGGATTAAGTTTGGCATAGAAATCATGAACTTTGTGGTTATTAGATTATTCACTGATGCCAAATGTACTAATTTTGTACTAATTTTGTTTCATCAAAATTGCCTTCTCTATAAGAGCATTCCCTTCAGCTTACATACATGCTGTAATTTCTTGCCTTCTCAACTTCATATCCCCTTTTCAGCTATTCTCTCATTTCTCTGTTCAACATTACAGAAAAAAATAATTTTTTAGATTTGTCTTCACTCCTGCCTCCATTTCTATTTCTCTTCTTATTCACTCCTGAACCTAATAATTCAGATTTTGTCCCCTCCTTTCCATTCCGCCATCATTCGTCAAGATCTTCAATAATTTGGCATTGCTGATTCCAGTGGTCAATTTTTAGTCCTCATCTTACTTGACCAATCAGCTACATTTGACAAGAGTAGGTTGCTCCCTCTCTCTTAGAACATTTCATCATTGGCTTCAGTTAATCATTTCCTCCTTGATATGTTGTTTTCCCCCACTTGATTGCTAGGGCATCACACTCTATTTTCCTCCTCAGCACCTGTTCTTTCTGTCTCCTTTGTTAATTCCTCAACTTTCACACTGATAAATGTTAAGAGTGTCCTAGGGCTCAGTTCTCTTTCTTCTATATTCACTTCCTTTGAAATTTCATTCTATCTTATGGATTTAAATGCCATCTATATGCTGATAACTCCCAAATTTATAACCAACTTGGACCGCTCCCCTAAACTCCATTAAATAGCCTATTTAAGATTTCAGGTTTGGATGTCTGGTAAGCATATCAAATCTAACGTGTCCAAAGAAAGGTAAACTCTTGACCTCCCCTCTGATCTTCCTATATTCTACCTCAACTCAACTTAGTGGCATCTGCATCCTTCAAGTTGCACAAGCCAAAATTTTTGATGTCATCTCTCAGTTTCTTTTTCTTGTACCCATATCAAAGAAGCAACAAGTCCTGTTGGCTCTAGCCTCAAAGATATCCAGAACTCAACAACTTCTTACTGTCTGCTTCCCTGCCACCCTAATCAAAACTATTTCCTAACTCGCCTTCCTGTTTCTGTCCTTGCATCCCTAGTCTATTCCTTCGTTACACAGTAGCCAGAGTGATTCTTTGAAAACGTTAAGCCAGATAATGTCATTCTTCTGCTCATAATCTTTTAATGACTTCCTATTTTACACAGATTCAAGCCAAAGATTTTTCCATCATTGCCCATTACTATCCCTTTTGCTTATGCCACCACAGCCACCCTGCTCTTGATGCATATGATTCCTTGAAAATTTCAAGCAGGCTCCTGTCACAGGTTCTATTACACGTGTACTTGACAAATTTTCTGCTTGGAAAGCTCTTTTTCTAGAAACTACATGGCTCTCTTCTTTACCATCTTGAATCTCTGCTAAATATCATTTATTTCTGATTAACCTTTAAAAAATAGCTACTGCCCCTCCACTCTAAATTCTTATCCCCTTCCCTATTTATTTTTCTCTATAATGCTTCTCATTGTCATATTATATTTTTATTTTTTAAAATGTGTATATGTCTCTTTCCTCCCCTACTCTTCCCAGACCCAGAGAATAAACTCCATGAGGGCAGGAAATTTTGTGTTATGTTTACTGCTGTCTCTCTCCAGTATAATGAGAGGATGGAAATATATCAAGAAATACTCTTCATAGAGCATTATAAAGATTAAATAGGATATTGTATAGATGCAAGTTACTTAGCATAACATCTGGCATATATTAAGGATTCAGTAAACATTTGCTATTTTTATTATTTAAAAACTGTATTGTTTTAAATTTATTCATTATCTTCTAACATTTTCCAGTAATCATTAAGATATATCTGATAATGTTTTTCAGATCGTCCATGCCTTAAAAATAAGCAACATGTGGAAAACTTACAAGAACCAATTTTACAAATTTTGTACAAATATTCAAAAATTTATCATCCAGAAGACCTACAGCATTTTGCTCGTCTCATAGGGCGGCTCACTGAACTGAGGACACTGAGTCACAACCACTCAGAAATACTTAGCGTTTCGAAAACAAAGAACCCCAAATTGTCTAGTTCACTCTCTGAGAAATGGAATTTGTATTCAAATTGCTGAAATTTTACAATGTTGTGGTTTGTCTTAAAATTCCTAAATCTAGATTGTTTATCATCATAGGATGAGTGATTTGAAAAACATGAATGGCATTGCTGTGTTACCAATATATCACCATAAAACATACATCAACAGGGCTCATCAAATTTTATGGACTATAGATAACCACTAGAGGGACATCTAGGATTCTTTTTAAGATTCAACCCAAATGAAGTAACCGTTATTGTTACTGCATGTGGTTCCTTCAAAGGGAACAATGCTAAGGAGAGTTCTTACCCGAAGAAACTCATTTCATTTAGTAGAAAATTGAATAAATATGTATAGATTTACTATACACATGAAAAAAGCTATCTAGTGAAAACAATGTAATTAGAATAAAGGCAGTTTGTGAATCTTATTAATAAAGGCCAGATGGATAAGAAACTAACATTTTAAACCTATTCCTGTTACAGTATTTTATGAATTAAAGAGGAACAAACATATTCCTGTTATGGCATTTTATGAATTAAAGAGGAACAAAGCTTTGCATGTTATGGCATTTTATGAATTAAAGAGGAACAAAGCTTTGCTCAATTTTATCTTTTCTTAGCGTCTTTAACGAAGTTCTTAAATCTTGCCACAAATATTTTCATTCTTGTAAGAACAGAATGACTATACATCAAAAATAAATTTCATGTGAAATACATGAAAGTGAGAAATTCTATGGTGGCACTATTGTTTTGAAAGTAAATAAAATATTGTGAATTAAGTTCATTTAATATTAGGAGTAGCATTTTGGTTTTTGATAAAGAAAAAAAGACCATAATCCAATTTTTCACCGTTGTAAAACAAAACAAAAAGCAGCATATTGAATTTATATCCTCAGCTTGAAAAGATCTTAATTAAATGTATCAATTTTTGCCTCCAGGGGGTATCTTGTGCATATTCTTGGTATCATTTCTTGGAGGGAGTATTTTATTTTTTTTAGGGTATCTAGACTCGGTTTTCTTAAAATGTGAAATGTTCCTTTCCTGCTAAAAAATTTTGTTATTTTAGCAGAAATTACTATGTCTGATAAGATTAAATTTATACAAAACAAAATGGGTTACTTAAAAATATTACTGAAGTCCTTTGGAAAAGCATCGATTATATTATAGTACATGGAGAAAGTTAGAAAACAGTATGTCCAAAACTAAACTCATTGTCTCACTTCTCAAATGTAGGTACTTAGCACAATATTTATGGTGTCTAGTCTCCCGAGCCTGAAACCAGGCAGTCATTTTAGACTTTTCTCTCTTTTGCTGCTTACTATTAAAAAGCTGTCAAATCCTACTAATTTTATTTCCTAAATATCTTTTATAATTGATATCGCTTTTTTATCTCCACGGTCGCTGTCATAGCTCAGGTACTTATACTTTACTCAGGCTATTAAAACTGTCTCCCCAGCTCCAGTCTCATGAGCCTAAATCATTTTCACACTACAGATTTTTTTCCCGAACTTGATTGTGCCTCCCATTCTGCTCTAAACTCTTAAAGATTCCAACATCCATAAGAGTTACAATCCAAAAGCCTTTGTAAGGCCTTCATATCTTCTCTCTTAACTCTCCAGTACTCATCTCTTGTCATTTTTTCACTTCGTCCTCACAACCTACACCACACTTCTCGGACCCACTCACTCTTGTACGACTCTCACAATTCCAGCGCCTTTGCCTACCTTTCCTCTGCCGGGAATACTCTTTTCCCCCATTCACTCTCTGGCCAACTCTCTATTCACCCTTCTGTTCTCAACTGAAGCAGTAACAGAAGCGCAACACACGCTAAATAAAGCCGATTCTGCCCTCAAGCTACCATAACCGTCATTTTCCCTGCGTCTTAATGACTCTCTAAAAATTACCCATTTTAAATGACTACACGCCTGGCTCTAACTGTTCGCCCATCTGTTTCCTTAAGACTGTGAACTCTTGGAGGACAGAAATGGGTTTTTCACACTCAGCTCCAACCTATCATAGCACCTGAGGGTCTTCCTTGCATTCTTTGACAACAGCAGAAGCTTAAAGAACTCAACTTTAAGGAGTAACGGAATCCAGGAAAGACTTGTTACTAACCGGAAGGGAAGTCTCGCGAGATGTGGGTCTCGGGAGCTCGGCACGTGGGCTCAACTGACGGTTATTGACCGTTATTTAGCCGTTAGGCGGCCGCGCGCACTGCTACTCCGCACTGGCTCCAGAGGTGGAGCGGTGTCGCGCCTTTCCCGAGGTTCGGAGGCCGAAGCTCTAGTTGGTTCTTTCTGCTGCCTTATAAACAGCAGGTGGCGGTCCACGAGGACCTTATAGATGAGGGCGGGTGTACCGAGTTCCTTTGTGAGGACGGAACCCCGAACCCGGTGATGTTTTGATACTGCGTCACCGTTCCTCAGGCAGCCGATCCTCGGTGCCTTCTCGGTGGTCCTCGTAAAACCCCACACAGCTCCTCCCTCGAGGCGATGCTGTTTTACCGGGCTGGTGAACGAGGGAACAGGCTTTCTTTTCAGGAGGTCGCAGTGATGCCTTGTTCGCGTTTCTGAGAGATCTGTGTCGCCAGCGTGGCCATTGGTGGTGGGGGGAGGGTGGGAACAAATAGATAAATAGGGGTGTTTCTGGTTGGACCACCTCAGCAACAAGCAATGGTTCCATACATTCCTTTAGGCCACTGGGTATACAAACATCACCTTTTAAATTAAGAAAAATAGTGTATTGATGAAACAATGTAAAACACTTTTTTTTGCCCCTTTGGGTCAATAGGCCATCAGAACTGGAAGAGAAAATGGACATGCAGAAGCCCTTATCATTGTACATGCCACCAAGATTAAGTAGCAGCCAAGTGTCTGCAGTGAAACCTCAGACCTTGGGAGGAGATTCTAATTTCAACAAGGTGAATTTGTGTATGAATCTTGATTTGACTATTCTTTACGTAAATGAGGCAAAGGGTCCTTTTTTACTCGCGATGTTTTATAAATATTTCTTTTCAGTAAGTATGGTCTGATTTACCCAAGAATTTTGATTAGCGTTGCTTCAAATGAATAATGAGCATACTTTATGTATGTGGGCATCATTCATTTAAAGAAATCATCATTGTGGCTTTAGAACTCTGCATATGTAATGGTTGTTTTAATTCTTCCTCAAGTGATTTGTGGCAACGTATAAGACATATACAATGAAATTCTAAAATATAAATTAAAATATTAGGATCAAGGAAAATTAAGAAAATTGGGACTAATATGTTAACATTCTGGTAAAAATTAACGTGTGACAGCTTAAAATTTGTCTCTGAGCTTCCTAGTCGACAGGATAAAAAGGGAAATTCACTTATAAGAGTTTTTACCGGAAAGAAGGAATTATACCAAGTTTCTCAGGGAAAACAGCCTTTTCTACTAAATTAAAAAAGTTTTTCAGATTCAAGTTTATATTGGAGATAGAATGAAGCAATAAATATTGAAATTTTGTATGCTGTTGAAAAATTCTTATGTCTCTCCAGCCAAGACTATGACGTTAAAATGTTATTCAGTAAAGATTATTTTTAATTCTATTATGGGAACGATCATATGAAATTGAAGAAAACTATTACTCTGTGCTACTAATTAAAATTATTAATGTTATTCTTGAATACTTACAAAGCATGTACTGCATTATGTATAGTTTAGCTTCATCTTATATGTGAAAACACCTAATAAATTTTTTTTGCTTTGTTTACATGGAAAAAGCATTTGATATTTTAAACACTATATAGACAGTAAAAGATTTACAGTTATAGTCACTTCTTTAAGCAGATCTATATTACATATGTAATTACATATTTTACTGCATGTTATCAGGGTGTTATGGGACAGTATGTTTAAGAATTTCTTTGTGTTTCTAGAGTTTCAGCCAATGTATTGAAGATGATTTTAGTTTTCCATTTGCAATGACTAATCTCTCCAAAGATGAGAAAAACATTGATTCAGGTAGGAGACTGTAAAAGCAATATCTTACCTTACGTGGAAGCATTTTTAAAATACACATTGCTAGATATTGAAAATACACATTGATAGATATTGAAAATATAAGTATTATATTGGTAGCTCTGATGTTAAAGCTAGATGTAATAATATAATAAATAAGATGTTGGCATTTTAATACCACTTGTCTTTTACTCTTGCAGATCCTGCTTTACAAAAAGTTAACATTTTGCCCATGCTTGAACAGGTCAGTTAAATATAGTTTATAGATATAATCTGTTCAGGTATTGAATTGCTTGCTTTAAAAAGAAATTCTTTAGTTGTTGGATTACTCGTTTTCAGTATTTATTTTTTACTGTTTGGAAACTCTCATTAGAAATATTTTCTTACAGGAAATAATTTATTCATTTTTTAGGTTGATAGTTCTGACAGTTGTCACTCCCAGGAAGGACTAAAAGAATCTGATTTTGAGGTCAGAAAATTTCCTGTTTATATGAAATTCCGTTTATTTAGAGTATCATTTTTTATTATTTTTTATTTATTATGTATATATATTTTTTGAACTTCAGAAAGATTAACATTTGGTTAATATTTTAAAATATATCTGTTAAAACCTTTTATCCTTTTGTTTTTCTTTTAAAATTGCTGAAACACTAGGCTTCTGTTTTCTCCTGGGTTATAAAAGCATCCATTCTTTAGGGGCAATTTAATTTCAAACCATAGAAATCAAGTATAGAAGTAGTAAGATGGATACAATATGTGAAAAGACTGAGAATCAAGCCAATACTTTATAAACAATCTTTTTAATAATAGGTACAATTATTTACTGGCTGGTTTACTGTCTAAGGAATTTGTAGGGCATGCTATACTTTTGATTTTAATTATGAAAAATGTTCTTACTAATAGCACATAAATGTCTTTAAAATGAAGAGAAATTCCATGGCCTGATAAAGTGCTACATATTTGTTACTGTGGTTATAGTATCATAGAATTTAAAAGTATGGAATTTATTTATATATTTTGATAAAAAGCTATCAGGAAGCAGAAATCAGTGTGATTTAAAAAACATAAACTGGCATTTACCTTTTAATGTGGAAATGGATAATGCAGGAAATTCAAATAAAATCCAAATAAAACCTCAAGTAAATGAAAGTTAGATTTTGTATTTACTATTATTTTTCTTGTCATTATATTTTAAACTTCATGTACTTCAGTTAATCCTTAAATCGCATATATAACCAAAATGTTTTAAGACCATTGTTAAAATTTATAAATTTCTTATAGAGTGATTTATTTTAGCTTTTGACCAGCCAGAGTCTCTCACTGACTAAAATATTTTGAAATGATTTTATTCGCAAGGTATAACTTAGTCAAATGACCAGTAACTTTAGTGAAGTAACTAGTACTGCCTTAATAGTTTAAAAAAGTTAATGTAGCTTTCAGTTTGCTGTTAGGGCATAAATTGAGGAGAGATTTGGTCTCAAGTCTTAAGATACTATTACTCATAGATATTTTCAATAAGCAGATATAGTTCGGTTATACTAAAATTTCGAACAATTAATGATCTTTGAAAACCTATTTTAATAGAATTCAGAGCCAATGAGCAAACTGTATTCAAAACTGTACAAGGAGGCTGAAAAGATCAAGAAGTGGAAAGTGGATGTAGAATCTGAACTGAAGCAGAAAGAAAATAAGTTGCAAGAAAATAGAAAGATAATAGAAGCACAACGGAAAGCCATTCAGGAGCTACAGGTATAAGGGTATTTGGAATTGAAAATGTGATATAGTAAATCTTATAATAGTATTTAAAATAGACTATTCAGGGTAAGTTGTATTTATGTTGTTTCTGTGATACGGGTTTTAATTAAGCACAGTGCTTTTTTGAAGTTTCATTGATATTGCATTTCAACTTTAGGATAAATACAGAGAATAAGTTGCACAAAACAATGAAAATGATTAGAGAAATAATAAATTACTTTAGATAAAGATTGATTTAATGATGCTAATTTATTGAGTTTTATTTTTATTAATTTCTATTGCTGATGACGTTTTGTTGATATAAATGTCTTTTATATTGGAATATGACATTTATGGATAAAACTTTAAATTTGAAACTGTTTAGTTTCAATTTTATGGCATAGTGATAGAAAAATTTTCAGAAAATGCAAGATTGGGTTAGGACAAGGATAAAACATCATTGGATTTCATTAACCAATGTCATAAATAAATAAATAAACAAATAAATATATAAATGTTTAGGGAAGATAATATTGCATAAAAATATTGTCAGAATTTTTTCGTAGATTTAGCAAACTTGATTTATATTGTTGAAAGTGAGACCCATATTCTTATGGGAAATCCATAACTTGTGACAAAAAAGTTCTTTTTGGTGTTCAAAGAATTCTTATAGACTATTGTAGCACATTAGTAAAGAAATATTATTTAATGATTATACTCATGTTTATTTTGCTAAGCAAAATGTGATGAACTGTTCTTCTGTTTTGTAAATTAGTTTGAAAATGAAAGAGTAAGTTTGAAATTAGAAGAAAGAATTCAAGAAAATAAAGATTTAATTAAAGAGTAAGTAATGATTTAATGAATTGCTCTTTCTTGATTTATTAAAATAATTTCCAAAAATTTATTGAGCACTTTCTGTAATAGAATACTAACTTATATGTAGACTTCTGTCTGGGTACTGTGGAAAAATGAAGACATTTTTGTTACATTCTTGGATATGGCAAACTGGTCACTGACTACTAATAACTTCTCAATTTCAAAAATGGTAGGCAGGAGAAATCACTACTTGGTGTGAAAAGGTACCTGATAATCCTATATCTACAACTGCCCATATATTTTGTATACCTTTCTGTTTGTATATTGTTTTTTAGGTGCAGTACTTACAAAATAGGATTCAAACTCAGCTTGGTTCCAAGCTACTTTTCACTCTCAAATTCCTGTTTTGGCCAATGGCCCGCTGATTCTTCCATTTACTTTGGCTTAAAACTTAAGAATCGTCTTTGACTTTTCCTTTTCTTTATTCTAGGCAATAGCTAAACCTTATTTTATACATTTATCACCTCATTCAGATTATATCATGCAGAATTTAATAGAAAAATATAATTGTTTAATTCATCTGCCAAGTAAATATTGGTTAGACTGTAACGTATGGGTCTACATAGAGTGCCAAATTTGTTTCTTCACTTAGTCATTGATGAACAGTATATAATATATACAAAGTATAATGTTTAACAATTTTTAAAAAAATTATAACAGTAATATTTTATAACTTTTATGTGTGATTTTGCTTTGCAATTAGATTACACTTAGGCGGACTCTTTCCTTTTTTTTCAGGAATAATGCTACAAGGAATTTATGTAGTTTACTCAAAGAAACCTGTGCCAGATCTGCAGAAAAGACAAAGAAATGTAAATATCTTTCTTGTTCTATGTGATTTTATCAATTTATTATTATTATTTTAATGGAGGGGAAGAAATTGTCTTTTTACTTTTTGGAACCAGTTTTGATTCGAACAAGTTATATGTGCCTCATTCCATTTACATATTTACTAACTAGATTCTCAGTTTTTTGAGCTTTGAAAGTTCAAAGCTTTTTGAAGGATAATGTATTTCAAAAGATATGTACTTGGCATTTGTGTTTAGTTTTCATTTCAGTTAAAGTGTGATCTTTTGTCTGAAACAACCAGGAAATTGAATCAAGTATATGATATATAGCCATGTTCAAATATAAAATATTGGTGGAGGGCTGTGCTGAAGGCATAGTACTTAAGAATAGTCATGCAATATTTATTTCCAATCTAAATAAAATTCTCAAATTTCTCTTAAACATTCTTTTAAAATATTCTAAAATTGTGATATATACATGAAAGTGCACATTTTATTTTATGCATATTTTAATTTTAATTGTAGGAATTCTTTTCATTTTGATGAAAAACAAAAAGTTGATTTTCAAAAATAATATTTTTTATCATTGTCATTAATTTGATATTAGCTCTACTTTGTTTTTGCCAAGAATCTATTTGGAGATACTGTTTACTTGCTTTTTCAGAAGAGTGCCTATTTTTCTTAGCTAAAAAGTTAAATTGATATCACACATCTTACTGCTTAGGAGTTTGAACTTAGGAATTAGTCTGTGCTTAAATTCAAATTTTCAGTTGCTATCTGCTTGACCTTGAATAATTTGAATAAATTATGTAATCTTTCCGATCTTCTGTTTATTAATAAAGTGCCTCTTAGTGTTGTTTTGAAAATTAGTTAATAGATCTAAAATGCTAAGAATAGTTCACAGTGCTTAATAAATGTTAACTATTATTATTATAATTTCCAGGATGCAGTATAGCTAGGTTTTTTATTCTTAGTTCCTGCATATAGTACTTTGCTTTTAGAACCATGCCTTCCAGAATGTATAGCACCACTACCAGCTCCTCCACTATATCCTGTTTATTCAACTTTCAGGATTAGCTTTTCTGCCTAGATATATAAGTGGTAAAAAGTATACAGGTAGAGGTAGAGGAATAGTATATCGACTGCCTTGACCAAAGTAACCTGGGCTACAGAGATAAGGCTGCTAGTCCTTTTCTCTGTTTAGAGTTCTCTAGGTCAGAGATCAAATGGTGGTTTAAAGAATCTTTTAAACATTTTTAGGTGATTTCTTAGAATAACTAAAGAGTATATCTTAATGAGACATGTAGATAATTTTTTTTCTTAAAAACTTAATACTTCCTTATTGTATGTGTGGCCCATTCTTTCTTTATGATTGTATCTTCCTTTTTCATTGACATCATGTTTTCTTGGTTCTGTTGAGAATACCGAGTAGTTTTCTGAAATTTCTACCTGGATTCTCTAGAGTTCGTTTTCAGAGATAGGCTGTTCCTTTGAACATCTTCCATTGAGAGTATTGTTTCCTTTGAGAGTATTTTTTCATAGGCCTCATATAGGTATTCTCCTCATATACATAGTTGAAAAAGGCCAGAACTAGCCAGACTAAATAAAAAAACTAGATGATAAACTGACTTTGGTCCTAATTTATCTCCCCTGATTTAGGCGGTTGAATCCTCTTGTCATATTTACAATTGTATGGCAGTTTCTAAAGTTTTCACCTTGCATAGCTTTGCTTATCATAGCTGCATCTTCTTTCTGCCCCCTCTGCCTGGTTTTCTGGTACTCCGATAAATTTTGTAGACTATATGATTTTGAGTAATTTCAGTCACTAAACTCAATCATGCACAAAATTTTTATATCTTAAAATGTTAAAAAAATCTTAATTTTTGTAAATCTTAAAGCTTTGATTCTGCCGGCATGAAAAACTTAATTTCAGTAAATTTGAGAATTTTCCCCCTTTTCCTGAGGTTGTATCTAAACTTAGGGTGCCTATATAGTACCATATGGTGGAGAGGGACATTTGTTTTTCAGTCATCTATTCACTGAGACTTTCATTATTTCGATTGGTATTCAGTTATTGGTCCACATGAATTGCTGCTGAGTTGTTCCTCATTTTTGTCCTCAGGGCCCATTCAGGTCCGCTGGTTCTTTGTGCTTTATCCCACCATGCTCAGTTACACAGACTGTTGGGACAAGGGAAACTGAAGCTGTTTAAGGCCCCAGCTGTCTAAAGCCCTAGCTGTCTAGATATATTTCACAGCCATTTATCCTCAGGTTTTGTCATCTTCCTTGAGCCCTATTGAAGGGGGAAAAAAAAAAAAAAAGCAGCAGAGACCTACTCTACTCTTGGTTTTCCAAAACTATCTGAAGATTTTGTGGTCCCCAACCGTGAAGCTTATCCTGGTGATTTCTTAAGTATTGCCAGAATCTGATAAGCTCTCTCAACTTCTCCTTGTAAAGGCCTCTTCTCTACACACTAGTATTTCTTAGGCCTAGAAGATAGGAAGCTTTATTTTGACCCATATATTAAAAATCTATTGGTTGTTTATATCCTGAATCCTTTTCCTGACCACAACACTGGTCTTTTGAAACTTTTTCTTTGCTTTTGGTTGAACCATCTCTTCTTCGAGGCAATGAATACTGCAAGATCTAGTTGTCTCAGTTGGGGCAAAGTAAGTGTGTGTGTGTGTGCTTGTGTTTGTGTGTGTGTGTGTGTGAGAGAGAGAGAGAGAGAGAGAGAGAGAGAGAAAGAGAGAAAGAGAGAGGGAGAGGAGTGGGAGTGAGATGAGTGGGGAAGGAAATAGAAAGATAGATATTTCAATGAATGGATAAATATCAAGAGGAAAATCCAAAAAAGTAGGCTTATATTTTTAGATCACTCTGCTATCAGATTCTTCTCTGTGCCACTCGTAGCAGCTAGCTCCTGATAACTGTAAGCTATAGCTAAGCCAGTTTTGTTTTCTATTTTGTAGTCTTATTTGATTTCCAGTACTTGCCTGTTAGAAGAATAGCTGGAGGGTATCTTGGAAGTACTGGTAGTGAGAAGACTGGAGGTGTAGGAGATAGAATGCAGTTCTTTAGTACACACAGTTTCTGAGGAATAGAAGTTTGTTGCTAATCGTGTTAGGTAGTGAAAATGAAACAGTAAATAGATGGAGTAAAAAATATGAATTATCTTTCTGTTGAAACGTTGATGTGTTCTGTCTCCATTTCCTCAAAATTTTCAGCCTTTTAATATTTAAATTAAAATGGTTCAGCTCCCGCTCATGTGCTATCATAAGTCCAGAACTCTCTCCAGTATTTTCAGGGGGTTTAGGATATTTATATTCTTCTGAAGTCAATTCATGTACCCTGATTTTGGTTGTTTTGCTCCTCATTGACATTCGAGTCTACAGTAGCTGCTGTTCTCTTGTTTTGCAGCCTGTAATTGAGAGTTTGGGACTAATGTCCTCCAATTCAATGTTTCTGTGATGCTGGCCTCATTTGGGGGAATGATGAAGGGACAGACACATTTGCTTTTACTGTCTTGTTCTTTAATTCCCCACAATACTACCTGCCAACACTAAGTTTTACTTACTTTACTGAAGATTTGAGTATAGCTGGAGGGAATCATCGCTCATGTAAAAAACCTAAAAATAAAAAAAAGATCAAAGCGGATTCATAGAGGATTTCTCTCTGGGCCCTTGCCTGTTCTTAACCTTGCTCTTCCTGTGTTGACGTTTAGCATCCTTTCTGCCTCCTCAGAAATAGAGCAAGAGACAAGAGCAAGCTTTATCTTTAAAGTGTGTCTCATGAATCTTAAATATACAAAGGAAAAAATACTTTATAGAATAGTTCTTATATCCCTTCCTACTCATTGAGAAGGCTAAAACTATAAATGTATTATACGAGGTATGAATAAATTCATGAATAGTAATGTTGTGAAAGTAAATTAGAGATAATTTAACATCAACAAGCTTTTGAGGTTGATATGAAGTACAACCATGCCTTACTACAGAACTGCTTTTGATACTACTTTAAAAGACTCAAAAGACATACCAATGGCCTTCCCTAACACAGAATTTTAAACATTTTTATATTTTCCTGAGACATCTTAGGTATTATCTTTTTGGCATCATAACTGTTTTAAAATTTAATTTTGAAATTTTATATTAATAATAGATGAATATGAACGGGAAGAAACTAGACAAGTTTATGTGGATCTAAATAATAGCATTGAGGTAAGTGGTAGCAAAAATTTGAATATTTTAAACAGAAACATTTCTAAGCAAAGTAGAATGATAGTTACAAAGGCATGGAAAACTGTTCCTACTAAAAGGATTATTATTTGTTGATGTGATTATATCACCAATAAAATTCTCAAGGTTCTATACCAAATGTTAACGTTTTGTTATTTAGTAGCTTTTGAATTTACATGTTAATGACATCATTTAACTTAATTTATCAAAGATTATTAACTGTGTCCACTTTGCTTCTCTGCTATAGTTATTCTTTTCTTTTCTATGTTTCTCAAACTTGCTAAGCTGTTTCTGATCTTGGTTCTTTGAACTTTTTTCCTCTGTGTAGACCTTTTGTGTCCAAGATCCTAGGCAAACTCATAAGCTTCATTCTTTTTTTTTTTTTATTATCCCTTTACTACTTTATCTAAATTTTTTTTTCTATTCAGTTATTCTTTATCTCCTCACCTTGTTTAACTTTTCTGAAGAGCACTTAAACCTATATGACAATTAATTTGATATGTGTGTGTGTGGGTATTCTTTCTTACACTGGAATGTAAGTTATTTCTAGTACGATAAAGACTTTGTCTTAGATCCCAAGTGCCTAAAACAGTGCCTAGCATATAACAGACACTGAGCAAACTTATTAATTGAATAAATGAATTCGTCAAATTTTGCAAATCAAGACTTGTTGAATGTTAAATGAACTCATGCTGCTAGATGATGGATGTGTAATTTGGACTCCTGTGGAAGAGACGTCACAGAGGTTATACTTTAGAGGGGAAGACAGATGTAAAATAAGTAAGTAAAATAAAGATAAAATTACAGATTTTGATACAGGCTATTAAGTAAATGAATAGAATATTGACAATTGTTTTGCTGCTATTAGGTACTATATAACATGTTTTCTAGTACCTTTAAGCATATGGGGGCTAACATAATAGGCACTTTTAATAAGTTTTTAGAAAGTTATTTAGTTATTAAAAGTATAGAGTTTTCATTATTCAAAGTTGTGTAGTTTTAAATCTAATGACCATGTGATACAAATTTGTTAATTTTTCATAGTTTGAAGAATGCTATTGAAAAAGTCTAAGTATGATTCTTAAAAGTTAAAGTTTATATTTCAGAAAATGATAATAGCTTTTGAGGAACTTCACGTGCAAGCAGAGAATTCCAGACTGGAAATGAATTTTAAAAGTAGGGGTCCTATTTAATTTTTATATTATTCTTCTGCTGTTTATATTTTTATTAGATTGTTAATGTTTTTATACCTTCAGCTTGTTGCCTCAACTATTTTAAATTTTTTGTTGTATATGGTTTTATAAGCCCCTCAAGAATCTTGTAGAAAATGACAGGGAATTGATATATGTTAAAAACACATTTTTGGCTGCAAAGCTGTATTTTCCCTGAAATCAAACTTTTATGGTTTGTATTTAATTTTTTAGAAGTGTAATTTGGTCTTATTTTTACATTTCTTAGTAAAGTGACATGTAAAAGTAACTATATGTGTTTAAAATCTGTTATTTCATATTAGTGTGTTATAAAGAATACATTTTTATATATACACTATTATAAAAATGATAGAATTTTCTTATTGTAACTTTGATATTATTTAAGTTTACCATTTTACTAGTTAGCAAGAAAACAGCTGTTTTAGTTAGAAACCTTGGGGGTTTAATATCGAGATAAATAAGAAAGTGAAATGAAATACTAGAAACTTTAAATTTTACTTGCTATACAATTATATTAAGATATTAAAGTATATTTGTTTTATTTTTAAAGTAAAGGAAGATTATGAAAAACTTCAACACCTTGAAGAAATACACAAGAAGGAAGTAAATGACAAGGAAGAGCAGGTGTGTTTTTAAAATCAATTCTGTATACTTTAAATATGCTAATTCCTAAAATACTTAAAATTTCAAAAGAAATTTGTATTTACTGACTACATGATAAATTTCTATTAGAGAATTTTAATATTATACATATCTAAATATTTAGCCTTTTGCCTAGCAGAATATGCACACACAACGAATGTCCCTTTTTATTTTTATTTTTTTAAATTAAATTTATTGAAGTGAATATAATAAAATTATATAGGTTTCAAGTGTACAGTTCAATAATATGTCATATGTATATTGCATTGTGTGTTCACCACCCAAAGTTAAGTTTCCTTCTGTCACTTCCTGTACCCTTATCTACCACCCTCTCCCCACTTTCCCTCTGGTAACCACTAAACTGTTGTGTGTGTCCATGAGTCTCTGTTTGCCATGTTTGTTTGTTGCTTTCAGTTTTATATCCCACATATGAGTGAAATCATATGGTTCTTAACTTTTTCTGTCTGACTTATTTTGCTTAGTATGGTAATCTCAGGATCTTTCCACATTGTCGAAAATAGCAGTGTTTCATCTTTTCTTATGGCTGAATAATATTTTATTGTGTATATGTACCACATCTTCTTTATCCTGTCAAATATTGAAGGACATTTCAGTTGTTTCCATGTCTTGGCCACCATGAATAATGCTGCAGTGAACATCAGGGTGCATATATCTTTAAATGCTAGCCCTTTTTAAAAAACTCAATGAATCTTCTATAATAGTTATGTTAGTGGGTAATAGTACATTGCTGCAAAAATATATTATTTTGTGAGAACTTTTCTTTATGCAAAAACCTCATAAAATGTAAAGATGATGATCATTGACCATTCAACCCACATTTTGTAGTTTTTTTTGAAATATACTATTCCTGACACCAATTGGGGGGATCGTATTATGAACTATATAAATGTCTAACCAATGTACTGTATACTCGAAACTAATTAAAATAAATTAATTTCAAAAATTAAAAAAATTAAAACATTTTTTTGCTGCTTTCTACTAATGTCACATAGTGTAAGACTTGAAAATGGTGAGTCTGTGTTCTTTGACGTTCACGAGAGTGTTAGAGTGTTGGTTTCAGATTATCACTATGCCACCTTTATCAGTTTCAAGCCTTCTGCTTCTCAAATGGAAAGCAATATATAGAAGGAAATCTGCTTTTTGTTTCTCCGTTTTTTCAGTTTTTCTTCTCTGATTTGCCACAAGATACCTTGTAACAACAACTAACAAGGGTATCCAAACAATAGTAACAAAAGTTAATTGAAAGTACAGAGAAAATACTTAAAGTTTTCTTTAAGTTCTGGTTAAATGATAGAATTACAATTTGTGTGTTATTCTAATTTGAAAGTTAACAATATTCTGTATTTTAACAGAAATTTTAAACCAGATTTCTGAAAGGAGCTCTTTTTAAAAGTTAAAAGTGTGGTTATTGTAAAGAACACAACAATAGAATGCAGTGCTAAAAAGCTGGCTGGAGTTCTGGGTACATGGGCAGAGCTTACAGATTGTTGGATTTCCCTGTAAAATGATAGTATGGCCAGCTAGTGTTTTTGCTAGGGACTCCTATGTTATTTTTAAGATTTTTCTTTCTGGAGTTCTCCAGATTTTGCCTGGGGATATAAACTTGGCTGATGGCATTTTGGAGCTAGATTGGCAGGGTAGGAAGACAGACTGAGTCTCATCATTCCATGTTTTGACTTTGCAGTTATATCTTTCATCCCATCCCTCTCTGTGCCTGGGATATTCAGGTTTAGAGATTCTGTTCTTCAATTTTACTCTGCCTGTGTCTCTTGCAAAGATAGAGTAGTGTTAGTTTTCTGATTACATTGGCTGACAGGGAGTAGAGGCAGGAAAGGAGGGTTAAGTGAACCTAGGGAGGTCTTCTACACTTTTTACAGACTTTCAAATAGTCTCCTTATACTTAGTGTCCTGTTTCATACTACCTTCCACAATGTCTGTTGCCTCTAATTCTTGGAACATTCTGGGGTTCTTTGGGGTGGATTTATCTTTTCATTAGTATCTTCCTTGTGCAGGCTCTTAGCTTTGACCTTTTCCATTCCTAAATCATTTTCTATTCCTTTCAACTGCTTTCCTTCTTTACATATTGTGGTTTGGATTATAGAAGTCTCATGGTTTCATGGAAGATGAAGTCTGTCTTTATTGTTTTCCTGGTTATTTTTTGGGTGATTTGGAAATGAAAATAGGGCAGAGAGGTCTTTCTGCCATCTTGAATCTGCGTCTTCAGCTTATCTTTATGTTTATCGTTCACTTTTTCTTCACATGCACACTGTATTTTAGCTGTCAGAGTATTTTCAGTTTTCTTAATGAAGCACGATCTCTTGATGTTTTGTGTTCTTGTACAAGTCTAGAATGTTTATTTCCCTGTGTTTGCCTGATTAATTTTTACTTGTCTATTAAGACTGGATTCAGTCCCCTGAGGATTAACTTTTGATTACATTCTCCAAGAGCAATATAGGTGTTTCATTCCTGATTCCTGTAACATTTTTGTCCTGTTACTAATAATATTAAAGTAGAGTTGTTTGTCTCCTGGTTTAGGCTATGAGTTTCTTGAAGGCGAATTCCCTCCTCTCTGTATACTCAATGCTTATGGTTTCTGGAATGGTGTAGGTGCTCAATATTTATGGAATAAATGAACCAAGTAGATTTCATTATATAATCTCAGTCATAAGTTAAAATGCGTGCTATAATATTGGATCTATCACATTACAATAAGTCCTTACTTAATGCCATTGATAGATTCTTGGAACTTCAGTGAAACAATATATAATGAAACCAGTTTTACCACAGGCTAATTGATATAAACAAAAGTTAAGTTTCTACGGCATCTCATCAAAGTTATAATGAAACAACATTGAACAAAATGATGTTTTTGAGGACCCACTGTAGTTTATTCATTCAGTCATTCAATAAAAGTTTATTGTGCAAGCATGTACTAAATGCTAGGCATAGTCAGCTGAAAAGCATATAAACAGGTACATAAAATAATTGTAGGTGATGATAAATGCTAAGGTTTCATATTTAATTATTTATGACTATAATGTGTTCTTTAACTATTTCATTTTAGGTATCACTGCTGTTGATCCAAAGCACCGAGAAAGAAAAGAAAATGAGAGATATAACAGTTCTGCTAGAGGAATATAGAGATAAAATTAATCAGTTAGAGGAAAAAACAAGTAAGAATTTATGTAATAAAATATAACAGTGTCATATGTGTTTCTCTTGTTATGTTTTAATTTTTGTCTTTCATTACAATTTTGTTCTAATGTTTTCTAGTACTGCAATTCCAAACCTGGGGTTAACCAGTTCAAGGGTGCATAATGAAGTCACTTAGGGAGCTTTTTCAAAGTACATATGTTCTTCTTTTTCCTTTTCATACTCTCACCTTGTCTTCAGTTTCAACAAAGTGCTCTATGAAAACAGGGATTTATTTCTTTTTTGTTGTCGTTGACTGATACATTCCAAGAATATTGCCTGGTACATATTGATTATTAACTATTCCTGGAGCAAGACATTTGGAAAGGCATTAGGGAAAGATTGTCAAACTAGACCTTAGATGATTAAAGGTTCACTAGATAGTTAATTGGAAGAGTGAGTGTACGAAGAAGAAATGGCTTGCACAAGTCATGAAGTATGAGAATTAGGGTATATTTAAAACACTGATTGGTGTGTCTATATCTTAAACTCAGGTAGATGGGACTGGAAAAGAATGTTTGGTTCAAATTATGAAGGATCTTGAATGTCATATTACGTTTAGACTATCTTTTTGAATTTTTTCAAACTTGTTCAGGGCACTTGGAAGGCATAAAGGACTTTGTGAAACACTGTACCTTTCAGAACATCATAGGGATCTGGTGACTTTTGTCCTTTTTCTCTTAAAAGCTTCTGTCTTCCTCACATAGCAAATAATTATCCAGTTCTTGCTAACTTATGCCTGCTTATTTCACATTACTGTCATTACTATATCCTATACTCCAAATATATTGAAATTGTTTTAACTTCTACATTTTATGCTGTTCCTATCTCACCATCATACTCTTGACTGCTTTTTCTGTGGTGTTAGGCTGTTGTATAGTTGCTAGGCTGCCCCTTTCCTTCTCCTTCTGCTAGAGAGAGCAGACTTTTTTGAACCTTTTTTTGTCTATGCGCATTAATGTTTCCAGATTGTTGGCTTCTTCAGCTTTAAGTCTGGGATGTGTGATGCAACCAAACAAAAAACACAAAACAAAACCCCAAACAAAAAAATCTCTAAACTCTCTACCCCAAGAGTCTTACCATTTGCTTCTTAAGTCCAGAGGCCTCGAATCTGATCTGCTTTCTCTCCACCTTTCAAAGTCTTCTTATATTTGTTTTATATATAACGTTGTGAGTTTTGTTGTAGTTGGGAGGAAGAGAAAAAAATATATCTATCCCTTCTTCCCAGAAGTGGAAGTCCTAGTTTAATTACTTTTTATTATTCCAATTTTCACCCATGACTACTTTGAAAGTTATATAATCTGTTTCTATTTTTTTTAGTGCTTACTGGAGATATTACAACATTGATTGATTACTTTTTAATATGTAAAGTTAATCAATACATTTACCCTCTTGGATTATTCAAGGGGACTTTAAAACATTAATTACATTTAACTCTGTTCCCTTCTATTTTTGTTTTGTATTTTAATTCTATAAACAAGATATTATTACTGTTTTATGTAGACAGTGTTCATTTGGTTTTACCTATACATTTTCCTCTTTACTCTTAATTTTTTTTTTTTGTATAACAGAACTTTCATTTTGATTATATCTTTTCTGCCTTCAAGGGGGATATTTAGAATATCTTTTAGTGAGAATATGCTTGTGATGATCTCTTTCATTTTATTTGTCTAAAAATTTGTTTATTCATTCTCATCTGTAAAGGATAGTTTTGCATAAGATGTATTTCTAGGTTGGCACACTATTTGTTATTTCTAGAAATTTCTTTTAGCACACTGAGGCTATCATCTTGCTTTCTTTTGGCTTCCTTTGTTGATTTGAAGAAAGTCAGTTGTCAATTTAACTGCTGAACCTTTGAAGATGAGGTATCTTTTAACTCTACTGTGACTTTTCAGATTTTCTTTGCCTTTGATTTTTAGCATTTTCAGTATGATATGTTAAAATATAGGTTTAATTTTATTTTATAACTTCTTAAATCTGTGAATTAGTATCTTTTATTATTGTTTTTCTTTAAATGTATTTGCTCTGTTCTCTTGTTTCTGCTCCTTTTTGAACTTTGTGTAAAAAACATGTTTTAATTTTCTAACTCTGTCTTCTGTGACTCAATCTCTTCTCCATATTTTCACAGTTTTGCCTTTCTGTACCTTATTCTGGATGATTTCTTTTGACCTATCTTATTCACTAATTTTCTCTTCATTTGTTTCTCATCTGATATGAACCCTTCCATTTTATTTTCAGTTATTAAGATGTTTATTTTAAGATATTATTCTAACTTATTTTTTAAATCTGCTATGCTATTGTACTTTATGTAGTTCTCTGTTTCTTATTTTCAAGTTGTTTTTTTTTAAATACACTAAGAATAGCTGTTTTGTACTTTCTGACCATTCTTTATCTTAAGTGTTTGTGAGCCTCATTCTGTCTTATCTTTCTGATAGCTTTTAGTCAAAGTGCCTTATTTTCTTGTATACCTCCATGCTTATTATTTTTCTTGCAAAAACTATTTGTAGGAATAATTTAAGACCTGCCTAGTATGTAGGTAACTTAAGTAAATGGGAATCCTTCCAGGAGAAAATTTTGTTATGTGCCTAGTGGCTCTACCTGTCTGGCATAATCTTAAGTCATTTTCAAGGCTTGAGGTTCCTTGGACCAGTCAGGTGATATGAACCTGGGCTGAAGATCTCCTTGGTTTACTTTTGCTGCCTCCTTACATGAAGAATGCCCCAGTTTATTGTACAAAGGTCTAATTCTTAGACTTTCAACCTTATGTAGTCTTTGGTTTTTCCTTTTCTTTTTCTCACCCCATCATAATTTCAAATCAAAAGTTCAATTTTGCCAGGATCTGCAAATGTCTTCTGGGCAAAAGCAAGTTCTGTGCTTATCTTATGTTTCTAGGTTACTATTTTTCTTTTACTTTTGACCTGGTAATTTCTTATTTTATCAGGAGTTTAATGATTTTTTTTAATATTCTTAGTATTTGATCCTGAATTTTTATTGCTTTAGAGGAATGTTTGAATGACATACCTCATCCATTACCTCAATGGACTTTTCATTTTATTTATATAATTTCAAGAAGTTTTATTTAGTTTATGGGCATCTTCCTTATCTCTTTTAGTTTTTAAGGATTGATATAATATGTTTTTCTTAAAATGCACCAGTAGTAATTCTAACATCTGAAATCTTTGCAGGTCCAAGTCTGCCTTTTGTTCATTCTTCTGACTGCTTATGGTGCTTTGTATCCTCATGTGATTTTTGATTATGAAGTTATAACTTCATCTGTAGAAGTTTTTTAAGGCCTGGATTGCAAGTATATTTTTATAGAGAAAATTTGCCTTGGCAGCTTGTGGAATTTAGGGGGAACTTAGGGGCACTTCAAATTAAGTGTTGGCTTGGAGCTTTTTAAGACATTATAGCAGCATATATTCAATTCCCACACGTGCCTAAGGACTAGTTTTTGATTATGATTTTTTAGAGGAGACATTTATTACCAGACTTTGATAAATAGCATCATAGTGGGCACCACAGTGTTCAGTTGTCATTTCCCTCTCTCCAAATTTACTTTCCCTATTTTTTTTTTCAGAGTTGGACTACTAGCCCTTTCATTTCTACACGGATTTTTCAGAATGGAATTTTAAAAAATGTTATCGTGAAAGCTCATTTTATTGCTCAACATACTTTATTGTTTTCAAGACTTATGAAGCATACACCTTTCAGCAAGTTAAATAAATCTTTATGACTTTGTCCTTATTTTCTTTTTAATCATATATGCTGCGATTCCTCCGTCATACTTTTTTTGAATGCTATTGAAATACATTTCCTTTAGACCCCAGAATGCATCATGTTCTCTTCCATATTTTGCCTTTGTACATGCTTTTTCACCTGTCTGTAGTTTTGTCCCCCAACTCCCATTACTCATGTTAATTCTTACTGGCTTTTAAATGTTTCAACTCAGTTATCACTTTCTGGAAGCCTTCCTTGAACTTTTCCTTTCTATGGCTGTCTCCCCTTACTTCTAACCCTTAATGATCCTATTTGGCTTAGTTGCCCCCTTATGTATATTCCCAGAACTTCTAGTGAATACCCATTAGCACTTATTGATTATTTGTTTGTCTGACCAAGTATATTGTAAATACCATGAATTTTAAGGTTCAGTTTATAGCATATACCATCATCATCCTAATAGTATTTAACATTTATTGACTATATGCTAGACATTGTGGTTAAACATCTTAATTTGCATTATCTTGTCTAATCCTAACAGCAACCCTCAAGATATGAGTAACTGTCATCATTCTTATTTTCCATTGGAAAAAGTAGAGTCAGACTGGTTAAGTATGTTTAAGGCTAGATAGCTAGTCAGAGGAAATAGAATACTTTGAACCCAGGGAAGAGCATGGACTTCTTTTTACCCTCTAGTGTTTTTATGACTTCTGAAAGTGAACACACATTTAAGTCTTTAACCTATTTTGAGGTTATTTTTGTATATGGTGAAGATAATTATCCAGTTGAATTTTTTTTGCATGTGTCTGTCCAACTTTCCAAACACCACTTAAAGAAGAGAGCGTCATTACGGGAGTGTATATTTTTACCTCTTTTGTCATCAATTTCTTGTCCATATAAGCAAGGGTTTATTTCTGGGCTCTCTATTCTGTTTCGTTGATCTATGTGTTTGTTTTCTTGCCTGTACCATACTGTTTTGATTATTATAGCTTTGTAGTGTAGTTTGAGATCAGGGAATGTGATACCTCCAACTTTGTTCTTCATTCTCAAGATTGCTTTGGCTTTTTGGAATCTTTTGTAGTTCCATATAAATTTCAAGATTGTTTTTTCTAGTTCTGAGAAGAACAACATTGGTATTTTGAAAGGAATTGCACTGACTCTGTAGATCACTTTGGGTAGTATGATCATTTTAACAATATCAATCCTTTCAATCCACGAGCATGGTATATCTTTCCATTTTGTCTTCAATTTCTTTTCTTCAGTGTCATAGTTTTCATAGTACAAGTCTTTCACCTCCTAGGTTAAGTTTATTCCTAGGTACTTTATTATTTTTTTTATGCAATTGAAAATAGGATTGTTGCTTCCTTTCTCCTTCTGATTGTTCATTATTAGCATATAGGAACACAACATATTTCTGTATATTAATTTCGTATCCTACTACTCTACTGAATTTTTTCAAGCAAAGGAAACAAAAGCAAAAATAAGCAAATGAGACTACATATAACTGAAAAACCTTCAGTGAAGGAAACCTTCAACTAAACAAAAAGGCAACCTACTGAATGGAAAAACCTACTCTCAATGATATATCTGATAAGGTGTTGATATCTAAAATATATAAGAAACTCATACAACTCAATATTAAAAAAATAAACAATCTGATTGAAAAATGGGCAGAGGGTATGAAAAGACATTTCACCAGAGAAGACATACGTATGGCCAACAGACATGAAAAGCTGCTTAACACCACTAATAATTAGTGGTGTTAATCAAAACCAGAATGAGCTACGACCTCACACCAGTCAGAATGCCTGTTATCAAAATGTCAACAAATAACGTGTTGGCAAAGATGTGGAGAAAAGGGATCCTTTGTGCACTGTTGCTGGGACTGCGAGTTGGTGCAGCTCCTATGGAAAATAGTATGGAGATGCCTCAAAAAACTAAAAATAGATACCATATGACCTAGCAATTCCACTTCTGGGTATTTATCCAAAGAAAAATGAAAACACTAAATTGAAAAGATATATGCACCCCTATGTTCATTGCAGCACTATTTATAATAGCCAAGATATGGAAGCAACCTAAATGTCCCCATCAATAGATGAATGGATAAAGAAAATGTGGTATACACACACACACACACACACACACACACACACACACACAATGGAATATTATACAGTAATAAAAAAGAAGAATCTTGCCATTTGCAACAAAATGGATGGATCTAGAGAATATTATGCTAAGTTAAATATGCCAGGCAGAGAAAAACAAATACCATATGGTTTCACTTATATGTGGAATCAAAAACAAAACAAAACAAAACAAAAACCCCAAACAAAACAGAAATGGATTCATAGAAACAGAGCAGAGGGATGGTTATCAGAAGGGTGGGGGTGGGAGGATGGGTGAAAAGGGAAAGGGAATGTAGTCAATATTGTGATAAGTTTACACAGTGATAGATGATTACTAGAATTATGGAGTTAATCATATTATAGGATATAAAAGTGTCAAATCACTCTATTGTACACCCGAAGCTCATTTAACATATAAGATTGTGTACCAACTATACCTAAAAAAGAAATTTAAAAAAGTGAATGCACACATATAAAGCACAGAAATTAGTACTTGACATTTAGTATTTAGTAAACATTAGGTATTGAGTGGAGTTGAAAACTTTTAAAAAGAATATTTAAATAAATATATTTTAGATAATTTAAAAATCAAAATAGCAATAATGAAAAAATCATGAATAATTTCCCCATTAGGAAATAAATTACTTTTAATATTTTTGTGTGTATTCTTTGATATGCACTGTTTATATAAGTACTGTTTTTAACACCCTTTTCTATGATATTTTATAAATAAATAAATAATGAAGTATCATCTTTACAGTGATTATGTTACGCATTGTGTGTATGTACTACCATAATCTATTTCCTGTTGGATATTTAGCTTGTTTCCAATATTTAGCTATTATTAAAAAATGTACACTGAAAATCCTTAGATATTTATTTACTTTTGAGTGGTTGGGAGATAATAATCTTGAGTAGTCAGTAAAAGTTGATGATGACTGATATAAGTGCATCTGTATTTGTGTAATTCTTCCTCATTTTGGAGTATCTAATGGAGAAAAAAATGTAATTGTTACAAATAATTTGTTTTCTTGGTATGTATTTTTTATTAAGTACTACCTATCTACCTCTTTTTCTTTCAGAATTACAGAATGACATCTTAAAAGAATCAAATGAGAAGAAAGATTATTTGACATCAGAACTAGAAGATTCTAAAATGTCTTTGCAAATAAATATGGTATGATTTAAAAACTGATTAGTGTGTGATAAGTGTCACATTTTCCATCAGTCAACAAATATTTATCAAATGATAATACTATGTAAAAGGACTCAGAGCTTCACATAGAGAGGATACAATCCAAGTCTCCGAAATGCTTATAGTGTAGTCAGAGACATTGGATAAAAACACATCAAAAGTATAACAAATACAAGACCATGCTAGATACCAACAATGTGATTCAGGAAAAATTACTACAGTTCTAAGAACTGAAAGAACACTATGTGCCGGATTGGCTAGGAAGATTTCATGGAGAGATTGGAACTATAGGTTGGCTTTGGAGGAATGGTGAATTGAAATAAGAGTAGTGAGTGACATTACAGATTGGCCAGTGTTGGGTCGTGGAGAGGAGTGAGAGGAAACGGAGGGAGGGACAGCAAATTACAGAAGAGGATGAGTTCAGCTTTTTTTCTTAAGACCCTGGGATCATAGCTTTTGTTTTGTACTTTTTCCTTTAGAGTACTCAAAAGGCTTTAGAGGAAGATTTACAGATAGCAACAAAAAAAATATATCAACTCACTGGAGAAAAAGAAGCTCAAATGGAAGAATTTAATAAAGCTAAAGCTGCTCATGCATTTGTGGCTACTGAACTTAAAACTACTGTCTGCCACTTGAAAGAATTATTGACAACAGAACATCAAAGGTAAAAATATTTCTTATTTAGCTGAGTAAAAACAATTTACTTCTAATATTCAGTGCTATTTTCTATTCATTGTCAACTGACTTGTAATATCTATAACAACTATAACCAAGTCTTTTTTTAATGTATAAAGTGGGAATACATTTTAAACGTTTGTATTGGGTAGGTATCCTAGGAAAAGATAGCAGGTATTCTCTAGGATAGTTCCTATACTGGCGTTGCCATAGAGTCAAGCTAAAATAGGCTGATAAGTGATGATGCACTGATATGACATATTTAATTAAACTGTGGATTATTCTTAGCTTCATAGAAATACTTCCAATGGGGAAGTGAAATTTATTTTGCTGGGTTCTGTAACCTTTCTGATTTATAAAATTAGTAACTGGCCTGGTACAAAGTAGGTACTCACATTTTTATTAAATTAATGAATTAATGAATATGATTAACTGCATATAAAATAAACTGTTCATTTGCATTTCATCTAAATAACAGTTTGTCTAAAACTTGAGTTAAAAACTTACTGTTTTTCACTACTTTTTATTAAGGAAAAATTCATGTAAAGTTGTGTTATGAGGTCTAGGTAATTAATTTTTGTCTCATTAGCATTAGGATTAATTAAACAAGGTGAAAGAGAAACAGAAGTTTTTCTCTGAAGTCATGACCTGGCCTAGCAGTGTTTTTTCTCTGCTGCTTGTGGATGGTGAAGTAAGAAAAGCTAGTTTTTCTAGCTCAGCTAATCTTGATTGACCCATCCACCTGATTTACTAATTTTAAGATTATAAGTGACCTTAGATATCATCTGTATCAATTACCTCAGTTTTATAGACAAGGAAACGGAAAGCCAGAGGAGTTAAGCAAATTGCACAAGTTTTCATATTTATATCGTTCCTAAGGCAGAATTCAATATAACAGTAGTTATATACTCAGTCTCTCTCAAAGTTTTAGGACGTGTTAATTTGATTATCATCATAGCCAAAATATAAATTGTGACCACAAGCTTTAAGGTTTTATGGAGGTTTAATTACTATGCACCTATGTCTTTATAATAGTAATACTTTATTTTGAAATGTTACACTATCTGGCATAGAGTAGGTGCTCGAAAAATGTTTAATAATTGAGTGAGTCTACGTTAGGATATATTGTTGCTAAATTGCACCAATTTTAGTTACTAGACAAAATCTGACTAAAAGAATATTTACATTGTAAACTAATAATATATTTTACAAGATTGGAAAAAAGCGAAGATCAGTTGAAAATACTTACCGTGGAGCTTCAGAAGAAATCGAGCGAATTGGGTAAGATTTAGAGAATAATATGTGTACATTATAATATTGGCCAATTATAAAAACATAAATACCATTTCAGAATAAAATATAGTTTTCCCTCTGTCATTTACCAATAGTGATTATTTATTTTATTTTTCAAAGATAGAAAGACTATTCACTTTTATTATGCAATTCATAGATATCTAGAAGTATAAGGAGCTTAAGAGATGTTTCTAGTCAATTTTCCTTATTTTAGGATTCAGAGGTCTTAATAATCTTAGTGAGAAATGTCTGTTACATTTTAATTTTAAAATTTCATTGATTAGTCATGTTGGATTATGAGCTATTTATAGGAACATGTGATCCTATTTTATCATAAGATGTTATTACTATTCAGCAACTCTCATGGCCAAAAGAGATAGAAGTTCTATAGTTATTTTGTGAATTTATTACCATTTAGTTAGATAATTCTAACAACTCTGTGCTTTATATTTACAAATCTTCATATCTACAAATGTGGAGAAATATAAAGATGTAAAAACTTTTTTCCAATGTAGGTGAATTATTTTTGTAAATTAAAATAATTCATGAATTGGCAGGTGTTTTTCTAGAATATCCCCATAACTTTCCATAAGCTTTATTATAAGCTTTGAATACTTGTGTAATTAAAATAATGATATTTTAAAATGTGATATTTCCACACTGAGTTATTTGGTTGACCTTTTAAATGCTATTTATACTTTTCCTTTTGTAATGCTTAATTTTATACTACAGACTAGACTAGCCTTTAAACATCAAAAATTGCACTATCCAGTGATACATAATTTAATTATTTTATGTTACAATGGTCATAAATGCATTTTTAATCCAATTTTTAGATCTTCCTTCAGAGCTTAAAGTATTGTTCTACCTCACTGCATATATCTTTCTTTAGAATTGTTCAATTGAATATTGTAGCCTAAGGAATACTTTTAGTCCTTCAAATATCTTTAATGGATATTTATTTGTAACAATTCAGTCTGATATTGAAATTAAGTGACTGTTATTGTCATATTTCAAAATCAAATGCATAATGTGATTTTTCTCATACTAATATATTATTCTAGCACTGTGGAGCAGTTATATATGTGCTTCTTAGCATTATCTTAAGTGCTGTGGAAACATAAACAAGAAAATACCATGCTCTTGAGAAACCTGTATTGTGGGAGAAAGGTTGGACCCGTAAACCATTATACAGCAATGTTTCTAAAATGAAGGGGTGGGAACAAGAATTCTATTAGAAGGGAAATAAATATTAGGACTTCTATTTCTATTTATTTATATGTTCTACACATGTTTTGTAATGAATAAAATCACAATACACATTTATATTTCACAAATTTACATGTTCTACACATGTTTTGTAATGAATAAAATCACAATACACATTTATATTTTACAAATAAAATATAAATATATATTTGCATTTATGCACATTTATATATTTGGGGTGAATGCTCAGAGATTTCTTATTGATGGAGATATGTTAATGTTGATAACAAGAGGAAGCCAAAGGTATTGATGTAGACTGCATAATTGGAAAAGGTATATTTTTATTTAATAGAAGAGGTAGATTTTAAAAGTAGACTTTAAGGAATAGAGAGGATTCTGATGGTTTTAGAGAATGATGGGGTGTGGAAAGCATTATGTATAGGAGAGTAGCATTAACAATAATGTAAGCACTTAACATTAATTTCTTTCTTTCTTTGGCTAATGGTATACAGTAGTTCTCAAAACCAAAAATCTTGGAGGATTTCTGTATTATTCTTCCCCCTTTACCTTTCACTTCTAATTCAGATTATTCAGTGCTGTTGTTTCTAACTCTTAATATCTAGCTCATAAAATTTAACTAATCTAACTTTGACTCTTTCTCTTTTTCTTCCTCTCCACAGACCTAGACCAAGTCAGGTCTTCATTTCCTCTTTCCTGGTTTTTAGAGTTTCAAGCACATTCTCTTAGCCTAGCAGAGGGGGGATGCATGTGAGCAACATAATGGAACACAAGTTGTATTTGGCAGATAATCGGCAAACCATACTTCATGTTACCGTCATTTGTTTTCCTCTTAGTTCACGCTTGTTGTATTTACTAGGCTTCTATTTGCTTTGTCTTTCTTTCATTAACCTTCTTTCTTACTGCAATAGCCCTCATTCTTATTCGTTTCCTTGCTATACTTTGCATTCTTTCTTGATTGTATTTCTTAGGCTTACATCTTGGTTAGAGTATTCATCCATCTGCCCCCATTGTTCCCTCAGCAGTCTCAGTCACTGACTCATCCTAAGATCACTTTTTTTCTGTGTATTTCTCAGATACAGCTTGCTCTACCCCCTTTCTTATACCTTGACAATAGGTCTGGACCAGACATCTTTTACTGGAACTAATAGCTGTAGCTTGATAATCCACCTTTTTGTTTCTAATATCATCTACCGTTTGTTCTTTCTTTGCACTGATGCTACGGTGTTCTTTTAAAATTACAAATCTGACTATTTTGTGTTGCAAATTTAAGAGCCATTTTATTGCTCAAGTTCAAACTTTTAAAATATCAGCTATCTTCTCATTGCTCATTTAAAGAGAGAGGGTAGTGCATTCCAAGTTAGTTAAAACCAACTTTTAATACAAAATCTTGGTGAAATAATTTTTTTGCAATTTCTTTACTTGGTACAGTTTGCTTCTTCATGCATCTCCTATCTTGAATTCAATCTGATACTGCTCTAAATTGCTCCTGTGATCACCTTTCTATGTTTGTACCTGTGTTTGCTTTCTCTCTGGTTATGTAACAGATTTTCCCTTTAGTATTTTCTGTTGTTGCTGCCGCTGCTTATTATTAATCTATTGATATTATATAATATAATGTGCATTTAGACTTAGATGTTTATTCTTCAATTAGTTTTGGATATATAATTAGGATCATAACAGACATGGTCTTTTTTCTCATGAGATCTACTTGGGGAGACATAAAATAATTGCAAATAATATTTAATTACAAATTGGGATAAATGCTATGAAGGAAATGAAAATGATGCGATGTAAGAAAATAATAGGGCCTAATTTAGATTTGGCAATCAGGGATGGCCTTCAACTGAGACCTAAAAAATAAGTGAGATTTAGTTAGTTACAACATGTGAGTTGGAGAGAGCTTTTCAGTCAGAGGGAAAAGCACATAGAAATGCTCTGAGTGTGAAGGAGCTTGGTCAATTCAAGTAACTGAATGAAAACCTTTGTGACTGAGTGTAAGAACTCACATGTAAAAGGGAATGAAATGAGTTTAGGCCAAATTGGATAGGGCCAAGGAAAGAATTTTGATTTTATTCTAACAACTAAGGAAAACTGTTGAATGATTTTAAGTAGAGGAATGACATGGTCTGGTTTATGTTTTTAAAGGGTTGCTGTAACTTCTGTATGGCAGGTAAAATTGGTGGTGGGTGGGGAGTTCTGGTAGTGAGTAGAATTAGAACAATCCAAATAGAACAAGGTTTGGAAAACCAAAGGGAGAAAAGTAGAGTGGTTAATAGTATCAAATTCCAGAAGGCTCCACAATAATGAGGACTAAGAATTGCACCACAAGGTTCTCTTACATCAACCGCCTACGAGTTGCACTGTAAGAAGCAACAACCTCTCTCCTTCCTCTTACCTGTCTGCTCGGCAGCTGCAAAGCAGCAACCATGCATGAGTTCCTCTCCATCCATGTTGGCCAGGCTGGTGTCCAGATTGGCACTGACTGCTGAGAGCTCTACTGACTGGAACATGGCATCCAGCCTGACGGCCAAGTGATAAGACCATTGTAAGGGGTAGATAACTCCTTCATCATGTTCTTCGGTGAGACAGGCGCTGGCAAGCATGTGCCTAGGGCAGTGTTTGTAGACCTGAAACCCATGGTCATTCATGGAGTTCACACTGGCACCTACCGCCAGCTCACCCCGCCCCTCTGTCCCAAGCAGCTCATCACAGGCAAGGAAGATGCTACCAGTAACTATGCTCATGGGCACTCTGCCATCGGCAAGGAAATCATTGGCCTTGTCTTGGACCAATTTGGGAGCTGGCTGACCAGTGAACAGGTCTTCAGGCCTTCTGGGTTTTCTACAGCTTTGGTTGGGGATCTGGTTCTGTGTTCACCTCCCTGCTGATGGAACGTCTCTCTGTCTATTATGGCAAGAAGTCTAAGCTGGAGTTCTCCATTTACCCAGCCCCTCAGGTCGCACAGCTGTAATTGTACCCTACAACTCCATCCTCAGCACCCATACCACCCTGGAGCACTCTGTGCCTTCGTGGTTGACAGCGAGGCCATCTATGACATCTGTCATGGAAACCTCGATATTGAGCGCCCAACCTACACTAACTTGAATAGATTGATAGCTCAAATTGTATCCTTCAGCACTGCTTCCCGGAGATCTGATGGAGCCCTGAATGTTGATCTGACAATTCCAGACCAACCTGGTGCCCTATGCCTGCATCCACTTCCCTCTGTCCACGTGTGCCCCTGTCATCTCTGCTGAGAAAGCCTACCATGAACAGCTTTCTGTAGTGGAGGTCACCAGTGCATGCTTTGAGCCGACCAACCAGATGGCGAAATGTGACCCTTGCTACAGTAAATACATGGCTTGCTGCCTGCTGTACCATGGGGACTTGCTTCCCAAAGATGTCAATGCTGCCATTGCCACCAAGACCAGCACAGCATCCAGTTTGTGGACTGGTGCCCCACTGGCTTTGATTACCAGCCTCCCACTGTGGTACCTGGTGGAGACCTGGCCATAGTACAGTGAGCTGTGTGCGTGCTGAGCAATACCACAGCTATTGCTGAGGCCTGGGCTTGCCTGGACCACAAGTTTGACCTGACATGTACCAAGCGTGCCTTTGTTCACTGGTATGTGGATGAGGGCATGGAGAAAAGAGAGTTGTCTGTGGTCCATGAGGACATGGCTACCCTTGAGAAGGTTGGTGTGGATTCTGTTAAGGAGAAGGTGAGGAAGGAGGAGAGCAATATTAAAGTTAAAATGTCACAAAGATGCTACTTTTACAGGGAAACTTATTCTGTTTTAATCATTGAAAAGTTGTAATCTAATTAGTTAATTTGTATGTAGCAGTGTATACTCTCATATACAATTACTGGCCCGTGCTTTAAAACACAGTGCTTTGTTACAGACCCAATGTGTCCATTTCTCTGATGGGTTTGAATAAAGTATTCCGTCTTAAATGGGGGAAAAAAGAATTGCACCAAAAATGGTTATTGGTGATCTTTGAGGTCATCGTTTTACTGACCTCATGGAGATAGGCATTGATTTTACATGAGGTTAAGAAAGCAACTTGTAGATAAACAGGAATTTGCAAACAAAAAAAAATTTGACGGTAGTAAGAAAGGGCAGAAAGATAAATCAGATACTTTTATATTCATATAGATGTTTAGATGTGATGGAGGTCATTAAAAATTTTTCTACAGAGAGTCAGTGGACATGAGTAATATAGTAACTAAAGTCTTAGAGGAGATGGGAATGTCCAGATCCAGAGTACAATGGTCAGAGTTAGCTTGTGTTAAGTGGATCACTTTTTTAAAGTTTGGAGTGAAGATTAAGAGGCCAGATGTTTAGATAGTGATGAGTTTAAGGCAAATGTACATGCTGAGTGACCTCATTCCAAATATAGTTTAGATAGATAGATCACTTATTTTTTTTAATGAACTTTGGGCTCATTTGATGGTATAATTAACTTTGTAGAAACATTATTAAGATTTATCCATTATTATTTTGATATGGTTCTATGGATTTCCTCTATGTTTTATGGTACTCTAGTTGCATTAATCCATCTCTTAGTTTTTTCCTTTCAAAAGATATTCTTATTTCTTGTCTTGCCTATACTTTTAATCCAATTTTTAACACATTTATGTGCTTTTGCTTATTTTAGAAGAGATGACTAAGTTTAAAAATAACAAAGAAGTAGAACTGGAAGAATTGAAAAAAATCTTGGTAAGTTTATAGTTTCTCTTATTAATATATAGCAATTACTTTTCAAATCCACTGACTTAGACTCTCACACTATAGATGTTTTAAGCTAGTTTTTTTTTTAGCTAAATATAAAAAAAATTACATTTGGTTTTCAGGTAAGCCACATTCTTATCTGTACTAATTTTTATACATCTTGGTAACTGTTCTGGTGTCTTTATACTCTTTGAACATGTGTTAGCAGTACATTCAAATAAGATCAAACATGCGTGTTATGTAGCTGATTATAAATTTTGTGTGTCTTTGATACCTTTGAGCCACACAGCTGCAATTTTGAGATAAATGTGTATGATACATATTCAGTACCTAGCTTTAGAGTTCTGGTAGAATCATGTTTAATGAAATCGTTAGGATAAGGCTTCCTTATATTTTAATTGATTACAATGTGTAGAGAGAGCATAGGTTGGCAAACTTTTTTTTTTGTAAAGGATTAGATTGGAAATATTTTAGGCATTGGGGGCTATATACAGAATGTTAAATCTCTGCTTCTACCCCTTTTATGCCCCTACTCTCTTCCATGTCTTCTTTCTTATTTTTAACAACCTTATAAAAATATAAAATCATTCTTAGGTCAAAGGCCTATGAAAAGAGACTGCAAGCTGATTTTGTCCTGCAGGCTGTAGTTTGCCAACTCTTGCTATAGAAGACAATATTGTTTATGATTATAATTATTTAATTTTGAGTTTAACCTATCACATCTCTACCTGATTTTACAACTCTTAATTCTTCCATCTCTTGATAAGTAATTTTCTCAAATGCTTATCCTTTCTGCATTAAATTGCTTTTGCACAAACTCTTATAAATAATAATGTTTACATTGCTTTCAAATTTGATAATGGATACTTATGCTTTGTCTCTGCTTAAATATCAATTTTTTAGGAAATCTCTCTTGATATGCTTAGCTAGTTTAAGTCTTAGTAAGGCTTGTTCCTATAGCACCCTGAACTTTTCCTTTTACAGCACTTATCACAAATGAAATTATTTTTGGTATAATTATTTAATGCTTTATTTACCCTTTAGACTCTCCCTTACTTAGCACAGTAGATGGCACATAGTAGGTGCTCAGTGAATAAATAGTAGAATAAATGTATGCTCCAATAAAGTTTAAGAACCTGTGTCCTATTTACCCTGTAATGTCAACACAGTCACTGATACTTTGTAAGCACTTTATAAATAATTGTCCAATGAGTAAATACTAAAGCATTGTTTTACTATAAGGATTCACTCCTATACAGAGAAGGATTGGTTTAGGGTTTTGTTATATTTGAACAGCAATAGAGCATAATTAATTTCTTGGTCCTTAGAATCATAATGCTTTGATTGATGTTCAGCTCTTTACTTATCTGGATGACCTAGTGCAGTTTTCTTAATTTCTGGATGCTTCAGTTTTTTATTAGTGAAATTGGGAAAATACAGACCTCATGGGTGGTTGTGAGGGTTAAATAAGATAATACATTTACTCATTTAACAAACGTTTGTTGAGTTCCTATTATGTTATATCTGAGGATGCAAATGGATGCATATTCTGCTTTCATGGAGTTACAGTCATGAAATAACCACACAAATACAAGCAGTCATTCAAAGGTAATATTAAAATGGTGATAAGGGCAATAAAGGATTAGGTCACAACACTATGAGGCCTATAATAAAAGGATTTGAGCTACTTAGAGAGGTCAGGAGAGGCTTTTTTTTTTTTTTTTAAAGTAAAGATTGAACTGATATCTAGAGAAGAAAAGGAAGAGCTTATCAAGCAGAGGAAATATTCTGAGCAAAGGTGCTTTGATGGGAAGGAGCATGGTGAGTACAACATGAAGTGAAAGAAGAGTGTAGTGCAATGTGAGGCTGGAGAGTTGGGTAGAAGGAGCCTGGCAGTTCATGGCCTTGAAAGTCACATCAAGAGAATTTCTTATTTATCCTAAGATGAATGGGAAATTCTAAAGAATTTCAGCAGGGAGTGACTTGCTCAGATTTGCATTTTGAAAAGCTCATTTGGCTTGCAGTGTGGAGAACAGTATATTAAGATAGAACAGTTAAGACAATCATAGTAGTCAGAGGAGAAATGAATATAATTTAGGCTGGGAGGTGGTATAGTAGTGGGAAAAAGTGGGTGTTTTTGAGAGAGATTTATGATTTAAATACTTTGGATTGATGTTGGGTGATATTACCATTTGTTGAAAAGGCTCTCCTTTTTCCATTGAGTCGCTTTTGCACATTTACAAAGTATCAGTTGGCCTTGTTTGTGTGGGTCTATTTCTGTACTATTTCTGTTTTCTTTGATCTATTTGCCTATCCATTCACCAGTGTATCAATGTCTTGATTCCCGTAGCTTTGTATTAAGACTTATATTTGGATATTGTGATTCTTCTAGCTTTATTATTATTTTTCAGAATAGTTTTAACTATTCTAGTTCCTTTACTTTTCCATGTAAAGTTTAGAATCAGCTTGTCTATAAGAAAATCTTACTGGAATTTTGATTGGAGTTGTGTGAAATCTATAGATCAAGTTGGATTGGATTGATATTACTATGTCGAATCTTCTAATACATGAACATGATGTCTATCTCCATTTATATAGAGCCTGATTGATCCTCTCAGTAGTATTTTGTAGTTTTCAGCACACAGATCCTGTACATGTTATGTTATATTAATGCTTAAATATTTATTTTTAAAGGTATTTAAAATAATATTTAAAAATATTTTTCCAATTTTACATTGCTAGTAGATGGGAATATGACTACTTTATGCATTGACCTCGTATCTGCAATCTCGCTAAATTTAAATTCACCTATTCTAACAGTTTTATTTTTCAAATTTCTTAAAATTTTTTGTATAGACAATTGTGTCTGCAAATAGGGACAGTTATATTTATTTTTTTCTTATCTAACTGCACTGGCTGAGACTTCCAGTGTGACATTGAATAGGGGTAATGAACATGTACATCTTTGATGTCTTGATTCTAAGGGACATCATTCATTGTTTTACCATTAAGTATGATGTTAGTTGTATATTTTTTGTAGAAGTTCCCTTCCATTCCTAGTCGTTGAGACTTTTTATTATGAATCTATGTTGAATTTTGTCAGATGCTTTTTCTGTGTCAATCGCTATGATCCTGTGTTTTATCTTTATACTGTTAATATGGTGTATTACGTTGATTGATTTTTCAAATACTGAACCATCCTTGCATTTCAGGATATATCCCACTGGTATGGTGTATTATTCGTTTTCTATGTTGTTGAATTGGTCTTGTTAATATTTTGTTAAGAATTTTTGTGTGTGTATGTTCATGAGAGTTATTGGTCTGTTGTTTTCTTTTCTTGGATGATCGTTTTTGTCTGGTTTTGGAATTGGCTAATTCTGGCCTTATAAAATGAGTTGGGAAGCATTTCTACTGTCTAGAAGAGATTGTGTAGAATTAGTGTTATATTTTTTTCCTTTAAATGTTTGGTAGAATTCTCAGTGAAATCATCTGGACCGAGAAATACCTTTTTGGCAAGATTTTTAACTATGAATTTAATTCCTTTCATTGTTATAGAACTATTAAAGATTTTGAAGTTTATGGTTTTTAAGGAATTAATCCATTTCACTGAAGTTGTCAACTTTCTGTGCATAGAGTTGTTTGTAGCATTCCCTGTTATCCTTTTAGTAAATTTTTACACTTTTTGAGCCATATGGTCTCTGTTGCAGCCATGCAACTTTGCTGTTTTGGTCAAAACATGTATAGGTAATACATAAATAAATAGATTGGCTATATTACAAGAAAGCTTTATTAAAAATAAGCAATGGCTGGATTTGGACTGTGGTCTGTGTGACCCTTGGTTGTCTAGAACGTTGGATTCAATTCTAGGTACCTTATTGAAGTTGATATATTGACAAAGTGAGCCCATCCTGTTGGAATGAGGTAATTTAAAACTATATCATAAGAATGATAATAAGAATTAAAGATTTTAGATAGTTAAGAAAAAAGTTAGGGAATGATGATAATACTTTTCAAATATTTATCAGTTATCATGTGAAAGAGGAGTTAGACTTCAATGTGATTAAGGAAGGCAGAACAATGACCATTGCATGAAAGTTATAGGGCAGCACATTTTTGTGCAATAGGACAAACAGAATTGATAGAATACTGAATGACTAATAAATGCTAATAAATTGGTGTGATTTATACTTAAGTTAAGGTTTGATTTCAATGACCTGTATGATTCTTTTTAAATAAGAAAATTCCAGGACTCTGTCCAATAAGTCCTCTGTTATCATATTTAGTTTTAGAATTTATTTAATAATGACTTGTTTTCTCTTTTTAAAAATAATTTACCCAAAGACAAACTCATAATCTTCACAACTTTATTTAGGCAGTTTGATTATTTTGAATATGTGTGTGCTTTGGGTGTCATGATTTGTTAATTTTCTTAAATAGGCAGAAAACCAAAAGCTTTTAGATGAAAAGAAACAATTTGAGAAGATTGCTGAAGAATTAAAAGGAACAGAACAAGAACTAACTGGTCTTCTCCAAACCAGAGAGGTTTGTTTAAAAAGGATACATTTTTCTTTCACATATTTTGTTAGTACAGATTTACAGAATAGATTATGGCATAGCTATTAACGTTATGAAAGATTTCTTCACAAAATTCCTTTTAAAAGTATGTGTTCCTGCTATATTTATTATGTTAATGATTGATTTAAAACACATCTAGAGAACCTCCCTCCACATTACATATAATGTGGGAGAGAAGGTCAGCATTTAAGATATCAATAGTATTTGCATAATGCAATGGCTTATAATAATTACATTTCTTGATATCTTGAGTATATCTTAATTGATACATTTAAAAGTGAGCCTTTATTAAGTTCTTAGTTTACAATAGTTTTTGTAGTGCTCATGTTATAATTTTAGAATGTTTTTTGTTTGAAAAAAGTATGTTTTCAGTCTATAACAGTATTATATTGTAATCATATTTTTATTATAGTAAGAACAGCTTAGTTTTTAAAATACTAATTTTATTAATACATTTCTTTTTAATAGTATAACATTTTAATGGAAATGAATTACTTAGTAGCATAAAAATGATAAACATTTTTTATAATAGGTAAATATAATTTTACTGGTTGAGCTTCAGAATTTTAAAGTGGAATTTACTTATGTTGCATTTGTCACTGCTTATTTTAAAATTATAATGGTTATGGCATTAAATCTACTTAAATTTAAAAAATTCAACATATTCTTACCAATTTTTCACGAAATGTATGACTTAATTCATAGAATGACTAAATTTTTTAAGTGAGAAAATTGTAAAGACATTTACTGTGGTTATATATGTTTATTTTCCAGAAAAAAATACATGATTTGGAAATACAATTAACTGCCATTGCGACAAGTGAACAGCACTATTCAAAACAGGTTAAAGAACTGAAAACTGAACTTGAAAATGAGAAGTATGTTTTCTGTCATAAAAAAACTATGTAGTCAATTCTTAAGCTTTCTGGTAGTTAATAAATTAGTAAATTATGTTAAATATTTATTCAGATGGGCTTAAAGTTGTATTTTATTCTTAAAGATCAAAATAATTTATCAAGTTTATTGCTTAGGGAAAACATATGTCATTGACGTAAAAAGAGATTACATCATAAAGCTGAGAACTGCTTTAGATGAGTATATTTTCTTGGAGATATTTGGTTTCTCATAAAAATAATAATTTATAGTTGTAACCAATTATTTTGGTTGTTTTGTTAAATTATTTCATAGGTTTGTATTGATGAAATGACAAAATACAAATTCATTTTTTATATTGTCCAAGTAGAATATTTAATCTAATGATTCACCTACTCAGTAAGTTTAATTACTAGAGAAAGTGGGAGGAAATAATTATTGTGTTATTACTCAGAGAGAAGTAAATTCAGATAATCTAGTGGTGAGCTTGATTTTTCCTTTTTGGTTTCTCAACTCTAGATAAAAATGAGAAATAAGCAGTTTACTCAGCATCTTATTTCTTTCCTTTCAGCTCCCGTTCCTTGCTTGTGGTTCCTTTTCAACAGTACTTTTTAAGGGGCTCTGGGTAAAATTAATCTATTAACCAAAATCCTTTTTAATGAATAGACTGATCATTTATTAATTTATGTTATCCTTGGTGTGTTTGCTTTTTCAATCTTTCATTTTTTAATGAAAACTTTTATGTACTTTTTGATGAATTTCCAATATTGTGAAGTAGGAAGAGATAATAGGTGCTCCTGAAATCATTCTGTAGAGCTACATATTCCCCTTCCTTCATTTAAAATTGATCCTGGTTACAACCAATAACTGCAGTAATCTCTTCCGGTGTAGAGCATTTGAGACATTGTAAGAGCAAGACGATATAAAAAATGAATTTGTATTTTGTCATTTCATAAATGTTTGAATAAAGGTTAAACTTAGTTTTCTTTATTTTAATTAAAATATTTTAATTAATAATAGTCATGCCTCACGTACTACTTTAAACAAATCACCAGAAGTTTGAGACAGTATCTAAGAGTCTACTAAAGAGAAAAAAATTATATGAGGAAAATAACATATCCTTCAAAATTTGTGGAAAAGTATGGGTAATGAGGTGTGGGGAATATGCAAGGAAATGTATGACATCTTGAAAAACTTATTATAGAAAAATTTCAAACATGTACAAAGTAGAATCAATAATGTAATGAACTAGAATGTACTTATCACCCAGCTTCAGGAATTATTAACTAATGGCCAAACTTATTTCATTTATACTCCCAGCCCTTTCTCCATTGTCCCTAAGATTATTTTGACTTAAATTTCACATCACGCAATTTCAAATGTAAATATTTTGGTATGACATGTTTTTTAAAAACAGGCTTAAGAATATTGAACTAACTGCAAGCTGCAACAAGCTTTCACTGGAGAATAAAGAACTAGCACAAGAAACAAGTGATATGGCCTTAGAGCTCAAGAAGCGGCAAGAAGATATTAATGTGAGTTGAAAAAAGTACCAGTGAGTTTTCTTATCTGTAAAATTAGGAGGTTAGAATAGATGACCTGTAAAGATTCTTTCAGCTTTAAAAGTCTGATGATGTTAGAGCTGATGCTTGTTTTAGAAGAAAAATATACATATTGATCTTAGATGGTCATGATGGGCAAAAGAATACAGAGGCTACTACCCATTGGTAATGTTAATCTATTTTCAGGCATCAACATTTTTATAAAGTATTTATTCATCGAGTATTTATTAAGTAAATTATATAAGACACTGTGGAGGATACAATGATGAATAAAATATCCTTCCTCTTTAGGAGCTTATAACTGAATAGAAAAACATAAATGCTCAAATAACTTAACAAAATAGTGTATGTGTTGCTTTGGGGATGAACTGTTATCTGAGTTTACAGGATGACTTCTGCCTAGGTAGAAGAGAAGGCTTTAGAGAGAATATAGCATTGATTTTAGCCTTAAAAGATGAATAATTATGAGTTCAGTAGGTAACAATGAGTGGAAAAGCAATTTTCCACAACAATATAAACAAAGTATACAAGTCTCAAGGATTACTGGAAAACAGCAAGTAAGACTTGTTTGGTTAGCTGCTGTATAGAGATTGTTAGTGCAATAAACTAAGGCTGAAAAGGTAGCACTATGCAAGTTAAATGGCCTATTCTTTTAATTTATATATAACTAAAAGAATTTTATACTGCTAAAGGTCTTAAATATTAATTTCAATTTTATATTTGTTGAAACAAAATAACATAAACAATATTAATTATTTCTTTAGAATAGCAAAAAGCAAGAAGAAAGAATGTTGAAACAAATAGAAAATCTGGAAGAAACAGGAACACAATTAAGGCAAGACTAACGAGTTAGCCTTTTTTGGCAAAAAATTTTAGTATTTTTTATTAATTTGTTAAAGTTAATTTATAATAAACTTATATTGAATATAATGTAAAGTAAAAAATCAGACTTATATTACTGCTTTGTAATTCTGTTTAAAAATAAAGTTATAATAATGTCTGTTTTATACTTAGTGTTGAAATAATGAGATTAGATATAGAGATTAATTTTAAAGCATGATAAACTTTCTAATACTTAATATTTATCTAATTAAAATGTATACCAATCATATGCCAGAAAATTTAGACGAGAAATAAAAAGTTTAACTTTATTTTAAGTATTATTCATGTTTCTAAGTGTTTTCACAGTCACCAATTTTTAATGACTGCATACCAGTCAATCAAAAGGATATGACATTATTTATTTTCATCCTTTATATTTTGGATATTTGTATTTTCCAGTTTTTCACTCTCATAAGCAATACTGTAGTAAATATCTTAGCACATGCAGATCTTTTCCTTATTTTGAATTTGATAGGATAAATTTCAAGCAGTAGAATTTATTGAGTCAGAGGATTATTTCAAAGACTTTTGATAGAAATGATTTCTAATAGGTTATATCAATTGTAAACCATGCAGTAAAACCAATATTGCAGGAAAATACTGGTTCCAAATTTTTTAATTGGTTTTGTGTATTATTAAGTAATTTGATAATAGATAAAAATAACACACTTTTTGCGATTTATAATTTTAATTTTTTTGGAATAAGCTTTAGAATTTTTCGTGTTTGCTTGCTAGAATGTCTTCTTTCTAAAATTGCTCATACCTGTTGCCCACTCTATTTTGTAATCTCGATTGTTTTCTTACTGATTTAGTTAAGCTTAAAAAAATATTAACCCTTTATCTTGTTTTATTTATAGCACAGATGTCCCCCAACCTGTTGTTTACCTTACACTTTGGGTAATTTTTTGTCATATAGAAGTTTTTTGATTTTATATTAAGTTTAATTGTCTTTCCTTTAAAAATTTTTCTCATTGCTTTTATACTTAGAAATTTTTCTTGCCTGAACTCAAATATTGAACTTTTCTTTAGTTCTTTTTATAATTGATATATCGATATTTAGTTTATCTTTTTCTTTTTCAAATAATAAAAATAATTTAAGAGGTCAATTAAAAAACTTTTTTATTGGGGTGACATCAGTTAATAAAATTGTATAGATTTCAAGTGTACAATTCAATAATATGTCATATGTACATTGCATCGTGTGTTCACCACTCAAAGTCAAATCTCCTGTCACCATATATTTGACCCCTTTTATCCTCATTTACCTCCCCGACTTTCCCTCTGGTATCCACTAAACTGTGGTCTGTGTCTGTGAGTTTTTGTTTGTCTTGTTCATTTGTTGCTTTCAGTTTTATATCCCACATGTGAGTGAAATCGTATGGTTCTCAACTTTTTCTGTCTGATGTATTTCGCTTAGCATGATAATCTCAAGATCCATCCACATTGTTGCAAATGGCATTACTTCATCTTTCCTTATGGCTGAGTAATATTCCATTGTATATATGTATCACGTCTTCTTTATCCAGTCATCAGTTTACTTCTTAACATAACTATTGATCTATGACCTATTTTTTGATATGCATTGTTTTCATGTTTATTATTTTATAAATAATATATTTTTTTGTATTTTAAGTTTTTAAAAATCCATTAGTAATTTAGATGACTCACAAAGATGTAGGGGCTCTAGTTTGTACTTACATTCTGAAGTATTGAGTTTTGATTTCTTATATTTGGTTAAAGTATGTGATCATTAAAACTAACTGCTATTTTAAATTATTCAAGATCTCCTGCAGACCTAATATACCTCCCTCATAGATTTGTTTGAGGATTATAAGTTAATGTGAATAAAGTGCTGAGCACAGTGCCTGGCACTTAACTTAATATTTTCCAGATTTGAAAAGTCATCTTTTATTATACTTCTAATGATGACTTTTGTCTTTTTTACTCAATTTTCTTTAGAAGTAGCTGTTACTTATAGATTGAATCTCTGATTAAGCCACTGTACATTTTGAGCATAAAAAGTGAAGACATATTTTAGGGAAAGGCTGCTTTTTTTAGAAAGAGAATTTGAATTATTTGGATAATATTTTTTTTGTACACCTACTTACTCTGGACATATAGAACTCTAAATTTAAATATATTTAGTAAAAGTAGTACTATACCAATTAATAGTTAATAGTTAAAGAGTAAATATCCTGGATTTAGTTTTCACAATGCCAGTTATTCTGCACAATTGAATACCATTCCATGCATACAGTTTAGACCCAGAAACATATTAGTAGTAGCAAGAGAGACTGCAATTAGAAATAGCTTCAATATCTGAGACAAAGCTCCATTGTTATGTGCAACAGACAGATTTTTAGTTAAAAATTAAAAAATATTATTGTGACATTGATTAATAACAGAAATTTCAGGTGTACAGCATTATACCATGACATGTGTACGTGGTGTGCATACCACTTGAAATCGAGTTTCCTTCTATTACGATATATTTGACCCCTTCACCCACTTTGTCTTCTCTTCACCTCCCTTAAATTTTTTTGAAAGGGTAATAATACATGCTTATGGTACAAAATTCAAAGAGAAAAAGGAGCACATAGGGAAAGAAAACTATCTTACTAGACATTTGTCTTCCTGCTATTCAGTTTCCCTCCCCAGAGGTATCCCTGTTGCTCTTGTATGCGTCCAGAGATGCTCTATTACGTATATAAGGATATATTCGTGCAAAATCTCAGTCATGTAGTTTTTCATTAAAATCACTTGTATTCGTGTCTCTAATTTATTAGTATAAAATGTCTTAGAATGATGACTTATTTATGACTAAGAAAACAGTAAAGTGAAACCTTGACTTAAATAAGAAACAAATATTTCTTTTCAGGAGCTTTTTTTTTTTAATGAAAAAATGAGTCAAAGGATCCAGATAATTAATTTAAAAATAAATGTATAAATTAATTTAAACATAGGAGTGAAGTGTGTATATTGGTATTTATGCATGAAAAATTACCAAACAAAATGAAAACATAAACCAACAAAAAGTAATAACTATTTTAGAATCTAGAAAGGGAACAAAATGAAAATATAAAATTTATCACAATGTCACTCTTCCATTTCCTTGAAGGAATGAACTGGAATCTGTGAGAGAAGAACTAAAGCGGAAAGGAGATGAAGTTAAATGTAAATTGGACAAGAGTGAAGAAAATGTATGTTATATGGACTGTTGTGGGTGGTTAACTTTTAAAATATAGGCAAAGTTTGGTTATTTTGCTTATATGGTATATATCTAGAAGATATAGTGGCATAGTTTTAAATTTCTTTTATAAATGTTCAATATTTAATGTTGATTTACATTTTAGGCTCAATAAAGAGGCTCATGCTCTAGTATACAGAATATACCGATAAATTGAGTAATAAGTTTGTGATGTGCTTTGATGGATTTGTTTTTAACAAGTTGAAATAGAAGATTTTTAGGGCATAATGTCATGAAAGTGGAATAATATAAAGTATATGACATGATTATAGTATATAACATTCACAGTAGGAGATAATTGTACCAAAATAGAAAGATCAAGCTAGATTGTGTTTTTACATTCATTCGATAAATATTATTGACTACTTACTATGTACCAGGTGCTGTTCTGGTTGCTGAGTTTGGATTTCATTTGTTCTGGTAGACAGTGGTGACCCAATTAAGGTTTTTTATTAGTGAAGTGATATTTTTAATTTTTAAGAATGAAATGAGGAGAGGTGAAAGCCAGTGGAATCAGTTCAAAGGCTATACAAAAATAGTCTTGAAACCTCTGAAAACAAGTCTTCGAGCGGACTCTAGTCTAGTTTAGTTTACTTACCTGTTCCTGAACCAGACATTGTGGTTAGGGGATAGAGTAATTTGGCCAAGCCTGAGCTTCCTGTCCACTTCTAGAGACAGATCAGCCTCCATATGTGGACTGAGCAGGATTACCGTGGAATTTACACTAAAGGAATCTTTGCAGGAAAGGATGGTGGCCAGGACAAAACATAGGTCCTCTATAGAAATGCTATTGGAAACCATAGAAGGGCATCTAATCCAAACTTGAATTAGGACAAGCTCCCTGGAAGACGTGACATTTAGTTTGAAACTTTAGATTAATAAGAGTTAGTGAAAGGCAGAGGGATAGACACAAGTATATCAGAGAAGAGGAGTATTCTAAGTTAAACACACAGACACAACTCAAAAAAACACACAGACATTATATTCAAAGTTTGAGGTGACTTGGAAGTATGAGAGAGCCTGTCATATTTAAACAACTATAAAAAGTTCTTCTTGGTTGAAAGGTAGAGTTTAAGATAGTGGTGATAGGTGGAGAGAGTAGGGACAGTTGAGAGTGGGGAGAGATGCGGGTAGATCATTTAGGCCTCATAAACTGTAGGAGTTTGAGGTTATTGAAGAGTTTTGGCCTGAGGAGTGTCATATTTATACTTTGGAAAGTTGTAAGACTATTGAAATAGTCCAAGGATGAGATGAGCCTAATGGACCAGGAACATATTAGGTTCTTTGTATATGTTGTTTAACTGGAAGTCATTTTCGTCCTCATTTTACAAATGAAATCAGACCTCTAAAGGGTTTTAAAAAACTTTGAAAAGCTACATGACTAAAGAGTAAGTATGGCCTAACACTCGTTAGACTATTACATATTTTTTTCTCTCGAAAAGCTTTTTATTTTTCCAGTTTCATATTTATTAATTAAATTCATACAGAAAAAAGGAATTTAATTTTCTCAAGACTTAGTATATAATTCACTACTTTAAAATTTATATCGGAGGCCATTTCTAAACACTAATCTTGTTGTTCGTGATGGGGAAAAACATGAATCTGATATTTAATGTAAAATAAAAATCCTTCACTAAGAATGTAAATTTATTTTACCAAGGTAGAAAGTATTAGTGGTGAAATAAAGGGAAAAAAATGAAATGCAGGACAAGTTGCCAGTATATTTAAGCTTTCCATAGTTGGATTTCAGTTTACCTGTTGAAACAGTTTCCTAGAAAGAATCCAAGTTGCAGATATTTGTCTGACATTGAAATTCATTACGCTCTTTTTTCCCCCCAGTCTATTACCTTAGTTCAGACATTTATTATTTCATGCACACTTTGTCTAAGCCTTGGTTTCCTCATCTCTAAAATGGAGATAATACCTATCCTTTTTATATCATTGTGTCGTTACAAGGTTCTGATTAACAAATGTTTGTGGAAGATATATTTAAAAGATAAATATTTATAAAGAAGGCAGTTTTAAAAAATTCAAGATAAATTTGGAAAGCTGATATAATATTGCAAAATGATACTGGGCTAAGATAAGAATGAGAACATTAATATATAAACATTAACAAAGATTGTTTTTTAAAGAAAAGATACTGGAATAAACTGGGAGAACTGATAATTATTTTTGTAGAAATGTAAGACTGAGCTTTATAACTCTTTCTTAAAGATACTTGGAGAAGAAAATTGTAATTCTGTTAAAATTTTTAACCTGGTATAAAATAATATTTTTTTAGACTCGAAGCATTGAATGTGAAGTTTTGAAAAAAGATAAACAAATGAAGATATTAGAAAACAAGGTATTGTCAAGTTATAAAAATGTTGTAGATAGAGACTTTGTGGCAATATATGTATGACTAGGTTCTTTAGGGCAAGCCTTTACACTTTTAACAGTTTTTACACAAAGAAGTCTTAATTCTCCTTTGAAGGCTTTGAAGAATAATGGAGAGGTTTAATTGTAGGTTTCTTTGAAGAGGCTCTGGGTTTAGGAGTTTTGCACAACACTTCAAAGAGCAAAGTTTCAGTAAACTATTCTTTAGTTATCTCTTCCCTTTCTCAAATTTCATACTTACAGCAGCTGCATTTGTTGTGGCTATCTTTAGAGTGGTAAGATGTTTTTAAAAATCATTTTTAGATATCTCTCCCATCTCTCAAAAGAGCTGCAGAAAAATTTCTGCTCTCTTTATGTCAAGTGTTTTTACTGCCTGACCATCCAGCCCAATTCACTTCTTTCTATATACCTCACCACACACTGGTCCTACACTTGACTTTCTGTGTAGTGAATAGTCCTCTGGAAAGTATAGTTCACTTTCTGAAGTTCTGACCACTAATAACACCATTATTATTATTTTTTTTTACATAGAATTCTGATAAATAAAACCATTCATTTCTGTGCACAAGAATTATTTTACTTAGAAATGAACTGTGGTAGTTTAAAGCCTTTTCAAGAATTTTCGAGCATTCCACCAAATATATTTATCTTAATTAATCCTAAGTTCCGAGATTATTTAAATTTCAAAGGATTGGCAGATGAGGAGATGCTTGGGCATCAGACATAGGCCGTCATAAGGATTAATGGTTGGGATACCACTAGCTCCTGTAAACTGCTCCAGCTGAGAGATCATGAACGTCTATTGGCAAAGTGTGTCCTTTCTAAAAAAAAAAAAAAAAAAAAAAAAATTTGAAAACTTATGTTACTTTAATTTTCATTAGCTTATTCAGAAAGCAGGGAGAGTGAGATGGGGCAATCAAAATAACATTTAAAATTGATAGTTCTGATGTCATTGTCATTTCAGCAGAGTATACGTTTTTTGGGGGGAATGTATAGTAATGCCAGTTATAAAGATGGTTTTTTAGGAAAAGTTTAGTAGGAGAAAAATATGGTCATCAACATTAACTCTTAAGGGTGTAAGTTTAATTGTCTAAAGTATAGAGAGATATTAAGTGTGCCCTCTCTTGGACAAAGTTATAATTTGGTGATGCTTCAAACTTTGCTCACTTCCACAGTCAAGACAAGTTTCCTTCTGTACTCTTCTGTGTGACAGATTTATCTCTTGTTTACACTTTCACTGAGTAGGTAGTCCTTTGAGTTTGTGGCTTTATGCAGGATTGTCTTGTCAGATTCTCTACCTTTAATGAGCTCTAAATTTTATCTCCTATCTACCTTTAAAGGGTATTCAGCAGATAACCATAGGCCAAATGCTGGCTTTGGTGCTAGCCCCAAACCTATTATTACTTTAAAGTTATCATTTCAAGTGAGCAGATTCTGTACTTTCTAGCCATTTATCTTTAAATTATGTTTATCAGGAAAGTTGTTCAGAATAAAGTGGCTTTTTTGCCAAGAATAGAAATCCTTGATTTTTTAATAAATAAAAATTGTATACAAAAATAGTTTCACATGCTAATATGTTTATATCTGTCAAATTGGCATGAAAATCAGTAATTTTTTTTTCACTTTTCTGTAGCTTTGTTTTCTTTTTGAGTTTTCTAAAATACATCATTTGTGGCAGGGGAGGGATACATTAAAATTTAGATAAAATAAATCACTTATAAACAGCAGTGCCATATATTCAGTTTCAGAATAGTAGCTATGACTGCACATGAGTGTTGCAAGAAAAATATTTAACAGAATACTTTGTTTTAATGAGTGAAACTAAATATTTTTTTTCATCGGAGTTTCTACTTCACTGGAAATTAGAACAATTTACATATCTGCGATATTTTAGGACTGTTTTTAGGGTACTTCAAATATTTTGGGGGCTAATGCCTCATTCCAATTCTGCATGTGTACCTAGGTAAAGTTGTCCATCAAAGTGAGATATAAAAAAGTGGTTTAGCTGGTATTTCTTGAACAGGATTTGGAATATAGTTAGGAAGAGACATAGTATCATATTATTCCCCTTCCCCATATATAATAAGTTAAAGAAATCTCAGATATGAAAGATGGAGAATAATGAGTAAGAAAGAAGACAAATTGTAGTTAATCTTACCTCTGACTGTGGCTTCTTAAAATCCAATTAATATATTTCAGCCTTCTGTTTAGGATTGATCAATAAGCATATTATTTTTAAAGTAGTTGAATTCAAATATCCTTTAAGTAGATTAAGAATTGTTAAGAATTTTAAATTTGTATTGAGATAATCTTTATTAAAATTTGTACTTGTTCACATAAGTTTAGACATAACTGGAATTATTTAACAACATGATTTTTGAAGTGATCTCTGTGTTACTTAAGTAATATTTTTATTAGTTTGAAATTATTTATTTGGCTTATTGAATAAAATAATTATAATTTCTCATAATTTTTTAGTGTAACAATTTAAGGAAACAAGTTGAAAATAAAAGCAAGCATATTGAAGAACTCCAACAGGAGGTATGTATTGATTCTTAATATCAAACTATTAAAAAAATTTTTTTTACTGCAGGTTTTAGAGAATAATGCTTTTCTTTTCTTCAGTAGTTTCAGTCTAAGTCAGGTAGCAGTGCAAGTTTGAATCACTTTGGTACTCAACATAATTCTTTATTTTTCTTTTAACAGAATAAGGCCTTAAAAAAAAAGAGTACAGCAGAAAGCAAGCAACTGAATGTTTATGAGATAAAGGTATTTGGAACCTTTATTTTTGTTTTTAAAATATTAATAAATAATTGAGATAATAGGAATTTTATACCCGTTATGTTGTAGCAGTTATTTTCAAACATCATCTTTTGAGATTGTGGGAATCAACCCTTTTAATTGTAATAGAGTGCTCATCTGTGACATAGCAGCTTAAAAATATATGTGCATGTGTATGTATGTGTATGTATCCATACTCCTTACCCACACATTGACAATTGAGATTGAGTAGTTTTAGATGGAGCTTTGGAATCTGCATTATTAAAGAGCTCCATATACGGCTGCCCTGCTATACGAGGGGTTTGAGATCCATTGCCTTTGTAGAAAACAAATTAAAATCCTGGAATGTAAGCTCATGATGGTCAAGGCCTATTTTGTTTTTCCTTTTATTCCCAATTCCTTGAGATACAGTTTATATGTAATGAAATGCATGATTTTAATTATACAGTTTGATGAGCAGTAACAACATGTAACAATAGTCAAGGTATAGGATCATTTTCATCATCCCAGAAAGTTTCCTCATGTCTTTTTGCAGTCCAAACCCTGCTCTCTGGAGACCACCAGCCTTCTACTTTCCATCTCTATACATTGGTTTGTCTGTTCTAAAACTCCATTTAAATGGAATCATGCCAAAGATATTCTCTTTTTATCTGGGTTATTTTGCTCAGCATGTTCTGAGAGTCATCTATTTCCTGTACATATCAAAAGTTATTATCAAAAGGTCTTTTTTACTGCTGGGTCATATTCCACTGTATGAATATAATGAATTTGTTTACTTCGTCTCCTGTTAATGGACATTTGAATTGTTTCTAGTCTTTTATCTTATGCGTAAAGCTGCTATGGACATTCTTGTACAAGACTTTTTAGTGGGTGTGTTTTCATTAAGCAAATATCTAGGAAAATAATTCCTGAGTGATAGAGTATATGCATGTTTAGTTTTATAAAAAACAACCAAATTATTCTCCAAAGTGATTTTCCACTCCTTACAGTAATGTATGAGAGGTCTGGTTAGTCCATATCCTCACTCATGTTTGGTGTTAACAGTCTTTAATTTTAGCCATTCTTGTGGGCAGAGCCCAGCTTCATTGGCATTAGACCTGTGTAGTCATAAAACATCCAGTACTTAGTTTCCTGCTCTGTTGTTTTCATCTTGAAATTTTTAATAATTTTTGAACTATACCCATAACCAAGACCCGTTATATAGTTTGCATGGCTCATTTTGCATTGAACCATGCAAACTATATAACGGGTCTTGGTTATGGGTATAGTGATATCTCATTGTGGTTTTATTTTTCATTTCTTATAAGTGTTGAACATTTTTTCATGAGCTAATTAGTCATTTGTACATTTCTTTCCTCAGTGAAATATCTGTTCAAGTCTTTTGTCCACTTTTTAATTTTTTTTTTGTGTATGGTAAAATACACATAACATCTCAGCCTTTTCTAGTGATATATTCGTTGTTGTGTAACCTATCCCCAGGACTCTCTTCATCTAGTAAAACTGAATGAAGCTCTGTACCCATTAAACAACTCCCAGTTCCCTCCTCACAGTTCTTGGTAATCTCCATTCTCTGACCTATGAATTAAATTACTTTAGATACCTCATATAAGTAGAAAAATATAGTATTTGTCTTTTTATAACAGCTTGTCCATTTCTGATAAAAAGGCAGTTAGAATTTTGTAAGAGATTGCTTTGACATCTTTTCACACTCTTGATCAAAGGATACTACCAGGAGAAAAGAGTCAAAAGACAACCCACAGAACAGGAGAAAATATTTGCAAATTGTATATTTGGTAATAATCTAGTATCTAGAATATATATAAAGAACATTCGCAAAAGAATATATATAAAGAACAATAGCAAAAGCCAATCACAAAAGGACAAATACTACATGATTCCACTCATATGAGGTACCTGAAATAGTCAAACTCAGAGAAGTAAAGATTAGAATGGTGATTGCCAGGGGCCAGGGGGTAGGGTGGGAATGGGGAATTGTTTCTCAGTTTGTATAGGTGTCAGTTATACAAGATGAATTAGTTCTAGAGATCTGTAGCACAGCATGGTAACTGTGGTCAACAGTAATGTGTTGTGCACTTAAACATTTATGAAGAGTGTAGATCTCTTGTTAAATGTTCTTTTGACACAAGATAAAAATCAAAGAGACAGAAGGAAACTTGGAAGTAATGGATGTGTCTATTACTTTGGTTGTGGTGATGGTTTCATGGATGTATGCATAGATCCAAACTCATCAAGCTGTATACATCAAATATGTATGGTTTTTTGTATATTAGTTATACCTCAATAAAGCTATTTTTTTAAAAAAAGAATATGCATTTTCTTGAATCACATGGGTGTTCTGTCCAAATGGAAGTTACTTATTTTAATAAAACATACTGAACTGAGACCAAACAATTTAAATATTGTTGAGAAATTCATTAAAAATAAAAATATGGCTGCTTGTATATGTGTTTTAGGAGAGAAGATAGATTTTATGAAAAATAAAGTACACTTCTCACCATATGAAAAATGTAAAGAAAATGATTCAATCATTAATAAGTAATCTTCAGAGATTCCTAAAACAACAAATGAATACAGAATATTTTCAAGAAATCCACAGCATTTGCTAATGTTAATGTTATTTTCTTTACTCAAAGGTCAGTAAATTAGAGTTAGAACTAGAAGGTGCCAAACAAAAAGTTAAAGAAATGACTGACAACTGTCAAAAAGAAATTGAGGACAAAAAGATATCAGAAGAAAATCTTTTGAGAGAGGTAGGAAAACTATATTTGTTTATTAACATTTTAAGGGAAAAGTGATAATTTTTAATTTTTAAATTATGATTTTTAAAAAGCTTAAATAAATAAACCAAAACAGTAACGCATTTTTTACGTACTTGGCTTTCCTAATTTTCTGGTGGTTGAATTCTGCATTTTATATAAATAGAGCATATGGTCTCTATATTTAAGTTAAATTTTTTTTGCATTAATTTTAAGAAAAACTTTGATTTGATAGGTTGACAAAGCAAAAGTAATAGCCGACGAAGCAGTAAAATTACAGAGAGAAATTGATATACGATGTCAACATAAAATAGCTGAAATGGTAGCACTTATGGAAAAACACAAGGTAATTTTTTCTTTTTGTATAATGAAAATTATTGGAGACATACTTAGGCATAAAAATGGTGAAATTAAGATAGCATTCTGATTTGTCAAAGAAAATTGTCTATGCAACAATGACTGACATAAAGCGGAGCAGGCATATTGCTTTTTTGAGGAAATCTCTCCTTATCACCTCTGATGGAAGGAAGTGATCACTCTGTCTGAATTTTCCTAGTAGTCTGTTTAGGCACCTTCCACTTTATATTTATTTGAATACATACCCAGGGTGCCTATCTTGTTAATATCTGTATCTTCTATGTGTCTAACATGCGTGAGGCTAAATAAATTTTTATCAGTGGAATAAAAAGAAGAAATGTTTATTATGCTTGTGAGTGTGCTCTATTTTTATTGTAGTTTTAAATTAATCATTCTGATTCTGTTAGTGAATTAAGACTTATTCCCTTCAAGATTTGGAGAGGAAAGAGGTGAGCTATACCTACCTACTCATCTTTAAAAATCGTTGCTGGGTTATAACGTTATTATGAGATAACCAATGAGGATTTAAAAAACTTTTAAAGTAATTTTATGAACTCATAGGTTTAAACATATTTGATATGTCTCAATCCAGTGCAGTTTATATCCTTGTTAAAACTCAAATTGTCTCATCTTTGGCCAGTGGGAGCCTCTTCAAACTGGCTGGTAAGTCCTTTTGATTTGACATTAATAGTCCCTGATAAGTTTCTTGCTTTCTGTTATGACAAAATATTCAACACTTATCTTGTGTTTCCTGCCCCAGATCTGGAATCAGCTGCCTTTCTAAGAGGTTCTGGTGTTTCTAGCCTGTTTTTAAAGTTATGAAATTCCACGTTTCCAGTTAAAAAAATTGTCTCTTGCTCTTATGATAGTTTATTTCCAAGACAGTTATCTTGTTTCATTGTTTATGTAATTGAAAAATTTTTTAAATGCTCAGATATATATACATATATTATTGAACTCATACACATTATTTCCTTCAAGTATTGTATTGAATGTACAAGGATACCAGTCATATTAAAACATAATTCGTTTGGGCTCTAATGTACTTTAAATTTTTTTTTCTGTTTAATACAGCACCAGTATGATAAAATTGTTGAAGAAAGAGACTCAGAATTAGGATTTTATAAGAGCAAAGAACAAGAACACTTGTCTATGAAAGAATCTTTGGTGAGATACAAAACAAATAACTGTATAAGCCAATTTTCATGTCATCGTGGCTGGTGGTAAAAAATAATGTTAAATAAAACCATAATTTTTGAGCTGTAGAATCAAAGAATCTTAGATCTGAAACGGCTCTTATAAGTCTTATAGTTAAGTGGGTTTCCAATTTGTTTTCTGAAATGGTGGAATGAACTCTTTTTTTCAAATGAAAATCTATAAACCCCACTTACAAATAAGTTTAGAGCTCTGAGGGTGGGAGAGGAGGGGTGGGATAGATTGGGAGAGGATGGTGAGGAGAACTACATAGGTTAAATATTTCTTTAGAGCAAACTATAAAAATTTGTTAATCTTTAGTTATGTTCAACTAGCAGCCTTCATATCAGAAGGCTTTTAAAGTATATATATTTTATGGGTGAACTTATTTCTCTATAAAACTAAATTTATTTGAAGTACTAGTTTGCATTTATATGTACTAATAAATTTCATGTTTCTTTTTCTTTAGGAGATTGAACTGTCTAATCTCAAAAGTGAACTTTCGTCTCTTAAGAAACAACTTGAAATAGAAAGAGAAGAAAAAGTAGGTTTTATGGCATTGTAAAGTAACTAATTGTAAGGTTTAGGAGCAACTTTGTAAAGTTTGCATAAACATGTCATATTAGAAAGTAATAAGATACATTTGGGTAATAGGATTAAAAAATATAGGTCCCCCCATTAGTTTTTCTATTGGAGAAGTATTTAGCATGTTGCCTTATTTAAATATTAAACATATAAATATAGGTATACTTTAGGAGTAGGTGTGCTTTTAGATGTAAATATATGAGAAATATCTTATAATAGAACGCTTACATATTTAGGTATGTGTTTTAGCTATTTGTGTTTCAGAAAAAAAACGATGCCTTATATTTGTGTAGTGTTTTGTAATTTACAAAGTGAATTGACTCACACTTTAACATGGCAAATACTTTTTTTCTTTCCAAATGTTGGGCACTCTGCTGAGTACCCTACTTTAATCCTTACAACAATGCTATAAACAATACTTATTATCATCATTTTTATAGAGGTTAGGTTATTATTCAAGATCACATAATAAAAAAGACGAAATGCTAAGAATTCAAAGCTAGTTCTATTTTGTAAGATTCTGTTCTCTTAATCACTGTACAACAGCCTAGGTAACATGCACTTTCAATTTCAAGCCTCTTTGTATCTGTTTACTTTGTTCCCTGCATTTAATTCTTTTCTCCACCTATGGAAAATCTCACACATTTTTCATATTGCAAAAATGAGCTTACTGTCTATAAATATTCTCATCGCACTTTGTTCTTATATTAAAATAGTTATATCACTCTGTGCCTCATTATATTTCAAGCTCTTTAAGGACTAGGATTATGTCTTATTTGTCTTTGATTTTTATCTGACCACAGTGCTTTGAAAATTTTCTGTTTTCAATAAATATTTTTCAAAGGAATGACTAAATGGCTTTCTCTTCACCCGTGGTAGTAACATACATGCTTACTGTTATTGTACTGTTTAAGTAGAAGAGGGATCTCTACCTTTCTTTGATTACTCTTAATGTTCTTTTTTCCAGTTTTATTGAGATATAATTGACATGCAACACACTGTGTACATTTAAAGTATACAGCATAATGATTTGATTTGCATATATTATGAAATGATTACCACAGTAAGTTAACATCCTTCATCTCATATTGATACAAAAAAAAGTAAAAGAAAAAAATGTTTTTTTTCCTTGTTATGAGAACTCTTAGGATTTACTCTGTTAACAAATTTCAAATATATCATGCAGCAGTGTTAACTGCAGTCATCATGTTATACATCACACCCCTAGAACTTATTTATCTTGTAACTGGAAGTTTGTACCTTTTGACCACCTCCCTATGCATCCAGTTCTCCGCACCCCCCACCCCACATCTGCTAATCACAAACCTGATTCCTTTTTCTATAGCTTCTTTTTTGATTCCACATGTAAGTGAGATCATACATTATTTGTCTTTCTCTGACTTACTAATGCTCTCAGGATCCATTCATGTAGTCACAAATGGCAGGATTACCTTTTTTTAATATGGCTGAATGATATTCCATTGTGTGTGTCTCTCTCTATATATCTATATCTATTCTATATATCTATCTCTATCTCTATCTCTATCTCTATCTCTATCTCTATCTCTATCTCTATCTCTATCTATATCTATATCTCTCTATATCTATATACAACAACATTTAGGTTCTTTCCATGTCTTAACTATTGTAAATAATGCTGTTATGAACATGGATGTGCAGATATCTCTTTGATATAGCGTTTTTGTTTCCTCGGATATATTCCAAGAAGTGGAATTGCTGGATTGTATGGTGGTTCTATTTTTAATATTTTGAAGAACCTCCATACTGTTTTCCATAGTAGCTGTACCAATTTACAATTCCACCAGCAGTGCACAGGGTTCCTTTTTATCCTTGCCAGCTTTTGTCATCTCTTTTTTTTGATGATAGCCATTCTAACAGGTGTGAGGTGATATCGTGGTTTTTATTTCCATTTCACTGATGGTTAGTGATATTGAACACCTTTTCATGTACCTGTTGGCTACTTATGTAACTTCTTTGGAAAAGTGCCTATTCAGGTCTTTTGCCCATTTTTTAATTGGATTGTTTGTTTTTTGGCTATTGAGTTGTGTAAGTTCTTTATATGTTTTTGATACAACTTCTTATCAGATATATGATTTGCAAGTTTTTTCCCATTCCATAGGATGTCTTTTCGTTTTGTTGATTCCTTTGCTGTGCAGAAACTTTTTAGTTTGATGTAGTCCTTTCTGTTTATTTTTTATTTTGTTGCTTGTGTTTTAGGTGTCATATCCAAAAAATGATTGCCAAGACCCATATCAAAGAGCTGTTTTCCCTACTTTATCTCATATTGATGCAAACTTTATCTCATATTGATAAAACTGGAATAGTTTTCAGTCTTACATTTTGTGTTAATTTTTGTGAATGGTATAACATAGGGGTCTTGTTTCATCTTTCTACATGTGAATATTTGTTTTTTTAAGTATCATTTATCAAGGAGACTGTCTTTTCTCCATTGAGTATCCTGGCTCACTTGTCAAATATTAGTTCGCCATATATGCATGGGTTTATTTCTGGACTCTCAGTTTTGTTCCATTGGTTTATATGTCTTTTTATGCCATTTCCATACTGTTTTGATTTCTGTAGCTTTATAATATAGCTTAGAATCAGGAAGTGTGATGCCTCCTGCTTTGTTCTTCTTTCTCAGAATTGCTTTGGCTACTTGGGTCTTTTGTGGTTTCATATAAATTTTAGTATTTTTTTTCTACTTCTGTAAAAAGTACCATTGGATTCTTGATAGAGATTGCATTAAATCTATAGATGGTTTGGAGTAATACAGACATTTTAACAATATTAATTCTCCAATCCATGAACACAAGATACCTTTCCATTTATTTGTGTCTTTGATTTATTTTATGTCTTATAGTTTTCAGTGTAGATATCTTTCACTTCCTTGGTTAAATTTATTCCTATGTATTTTATGGTTGTTGATGCTGTTGTAAATGAGATCATTTTATTTATTTCTTTTTCAGATAATATTGTTAGTGTATAGAAATGCTACTGATTTTTGTATCCTGCAACTTCACTAAGTTTGTTTATCAGTACTAATAGATTTTTGGTAGTGTCTTTAGGTTTTTCTATATATAAAATCATGTCATTTGCAAATAGAGACAATTTTACCTCCTTCTTTCCAATCTGATGCCTTTTATTTCTTTTTCTTGCCTGATTTCTCTGCCAGTGTTATAATGAAAAGGCGTAGTGAGAGGGGCATTCTTGTCTTGTTACTGATCTTAGAGGAAAAGCTTTCAGCTTTCCACCATTGAGTATGATGTTAGCTGTAGGTTTTTCATATATGGCTTTTATTATGTTCAAGTACATCCTTCTGTACCCCATTTGTTAAGAGTATTATGAAAGAATGTTCAGTTTTTTACATGCTCTTTATGCATCTGTTGAAATCATGTTTTTTATCCTTCATTCTGTTAGTGTGGTATATCTCATTAATTGATTTGTATATATTGAACCATCCTTTTATCCCACTTGATAAATCCCACTTGATTATGGTGTATGATCCTTTTAATGTGCTGTTGAATTCTGTTTGCTAATATTGTTGTGAGGATTTTTGCCTCTTTTTTTTTTTTTATCAAGGATATTGGCCTATAATTTTCTTGTAGTGCCCCTGTCTGGGTTTGGTAACAGGGTAAGACTGGCCTCATAAAATGAGTTTGGAAGTTTTCCTTCCTTTTCAGATTTTTTGGCAGAATTTAAGAAGGATTGGTATTAATTCTTTAAATGTTTGGTAGAATTCGCCAGTGAAGCCATCAGGTTATAGACTTTTATTGTTTGGAGATTTTTGATTACTGATTCTCCTTACTTGTTATTAGTCTGTTCACATTTTCTATTTTGTCATAATTCAGTCTCAGTAGGTGTATGTTTCTAGGGATTTATCCTTTTCTTGTAGGTTGTTTAATTTGTTGGCATATAATGGTTTTATCCTCTTACTGATCCTTAGTATTTCTGTACTATTTGTTTCAATGTCTTCTTTTTTGTTTCCGATTTTATCTCTATTTTTAAATAATCAGCTCTTAGTTTTGTTGATCTTTTCTATTGTTTTTCTGATCTCTACTTCATTTATTTCTGTTCTGATCTTTTTTACTTTCTTCTGCTATTTTTGGGCTTAGTTTTTTTTTTTTCTGCTTTCTTGAGGTGTAAAGTTAGGTTGCTTACTTGAGATCTTTCTTTTTTCTTAATGTAGGTGTTTATTGCTATAAACTTTCTTTTTAAAACTGCTTACATCCCATAAATTTTAGTATGCTGTGTTTCCATTTTAATTTGTTTTAAGATAATTTTTGACTCCCTTTTTGATATCTTTTTTGATTAATTGATCATTGTGTTTGATTTTCATATATTTATGAATTTTCTAGTTTTCCTCCTATTATTGATTTCTAGTTTCATATCATTGGGTTGAAAAACATATTCTGCATGATTTCAGTTTTCTTAAACTTGTTAGGACTTGTTTTGTGGACTAACATGATATATTCTAAAGATGTTTCATATGCTTTTGAGAATGGATATTCTGTTTTATTGGATGGAAAGTTGCATATATGTCTATTAGGTCTTTTTAGTCTAAAGTATAGTTGATATCTAATGTTTCCTTATTGATTTCTGTCTGGATGATTTATCCATTGTTGAAGATGAGGCTCTGAAGTTCCCTACTATTATGGTATCATCTATTTCTCTCCTCAGCTATGTTAGTATTTGCTTAATATATTTAGGTGCTCCACTCTTAGTGCATCTATATTTACAATTGTTACAGTCTCTGGATGTATTGACCCCTTTATCATTATATAATGACCTTTTTTGTCTCGTTACAGCTTTTGTCTGATATATGTATAGTTATTTCTTCTCTCTTTTGTTTTCCATTTGTATGGCATATCTTTTCCCATTCCTTCATTTTCAGGCTATAACTGTCTTTAAAGCTTAAGTGGGTCTCTTGTAGGCAGCATATTATTGGATCATGTATATTTATCCATTCAGTCATCTGCTCTATGTTTTTTACTTGGAGAATTTAGTCCATTTACACTTAAAGTAATTATCATTACTAATGCCATCTAATTGTTTTCTTGGCTATTTTGTAGTGCTAAAGATCAACTATTGATGGTTGATAGGATATATAATAAGAACAGTGACTACTGTTACATTATCTTACTGCCAGCTTCTTTCATGGTGAAGTGAATTTTCAGTTAGGAGCAAACGCTGTGGGAGAGGTAGCATGGTGTACACAAGGTATGCAAGGAGGATAGATATTGGTGCAGGCATCATGAGAAGGCAAGGCAAGTTTTCCTAAACTTCTGTGCATTGGAACTTTTTCTTCTCCGAGAACTTTAAGGCTCTCTGGGGCTATAACAATTCTGTTTTCTAGATGACTGTCATATTAAAGGCATACTACATATCCTTTTCTGTAGGCCAAGGTTAATTTTTCTTTTTTCTAGATGACTGTCATATTAAAGGCATACTACATATCCTTTTCTGTAGGCCAAGGTTAATTTTTCTTTCTTTTTTACTACTGAATTCACACACCCTAATCTCCAGAAAAAGTGATGTATTATTTTCTATTTTTGTACTTTTATGTAATTTCTTTTTATCCCTCATCTCTGTTAATCTCATGTTGAAAGTTCATTATTCAATAAAAAGTGATATTCTGCCTCTAACGGCCCATAATAGTTTGTATCTCTTTGCAGCTCTACACAGTTACTTGTGTGTATCCCTTACTTTATAATCTGATCTCTCCACTTCATTTTACAAATGAGAAAGTTGAGATTCTGAGTTTTAAAAGACTATTCAAGATCCATAAATATATACTAGAGTCAGATCTGAATTAAAAATATATGTATTTAAAATCGAATAACATTTCTGTAGAGAGGAACTAATTCATTTTTCTATTTTCTTTTTATTATTTTTAATAAAATTTAGAGGTCAGTATTTTCCTGTTAACACTTCTTAGGAAAGATTTTGATAACAAGAACATTCATTTGTGATGATAGTAATGACTGCATTTATGTACTTGACATTTATTTTTAATAGGAAAAAGTCAAAAGAGAGGCAAAAGAACACACAGCTACTCTCAAAGAAAAAAAGGACAAGGTAAGAGTTTTATATAATTCTCATAGTTTTTCTTTATCTCCAATTCATTTTCTAATATCTACTTAGAAAACATTTTTTTTGTTCATAAATAGGAAAAGAACATCTAAAATATATTACATAATTTTGTTTTTTAAATTGTCTCTTGCTACTTATTAATTTAAAAGCATTAGCTGAAAATTTAAAGCATTTGGAGATTTTGAGATTTCAATCTTTTTATTATAGTATTGTCTTAAATTAGGTACTTCTATGTTTCTTGAGAAATTTCCAGTATTAGAGACAAAATATTTTCATTAAAAATTGTAAAGCTTATATTTAGATTATTTCTAATTTTGAGTTTTGAGAGGCCTAAATAAATGACATACTGCTTTTTTCACTTAAATCTGAACCAATCGAGAAAGACAATGAAAACCAAAATAACACCTTTATTATTGATAACTAATATTGGAGAATTTAGCTTATATTTGAAGGCAAGAGGATTTCTTAATCCTGAAATTCCAAATTAGACAATCTTACCTACTCTGTCACAGGTAGATCTGGACTGGGACAAGTCTGTCTACTTGATGGCTTGCTCTTATAAAACGTATAAAACAGCAGAGTGTGTGCTTCCTCTGGTACCCAAGAGCAGGAGTAAGGAAGGAGCTGGACTACATGTGTCCAGTTTCTTCTTCCAAATTCACCAATCCCGTTAAATCATTGCTCCTCCCCTAAAGAAACAGAGGTTAAGAATGTTACCTTAGCGGTTTTCCCTGCATGTGGAAGGAAGCACCAGGTATGTGGAAGAAGGGTACCCCTCAGCTTCCAATATATTTGGTAATATAAGATTATTACAGAAAAATCATAATGGCAAATTTTAGTTAAAATGATTAAATATTCTTTATACACAGTGATGTATAGTCTCCTAAGTCTTCACAGAGGTTGCTTTGCTTATAAACTGAAACTGACAGAGTAGTTGAAAACAGTTTTAATTGTTAGGTATAGACAGTGCTACGATTTTGTTACTTTTAGATTCAAAGAAAGAGAAGGGAAGTAATATTGTACCCGTGAATGAATATCTAGCCCTTCATATATCCCAGGCATTCTGATAGACACTTGAAAACACTATATTTGGAGAAATTGTCATATTAAAAATAGCCAGCAGGGTTCAATATAGTCTAAGGGAAGTTTCTGATGAAGATAAATCAATTGGTTAAACTCTAATATTCATTTCTAAATATAGAATATTTATATCATGAAAGTATATATTCCATATTAGTATAGAGTTGTTTTGATTCAGCTGTAATTTCAGTAATATATGCCTATTATTTATATCTATTCTCAAGTAAATTAGTAAATGCCCCATATTTTATATGGGGATCTGGCTATGTATATTGCAAATAAGAAAATGATAAAAGAAATGAAAATTTTAAATAGGCTTTTATTTGCTCTACTTTATTCCAGAAATAGTGAAATATCATAAGCCTTTATATAATAATCACTAGGTTTATCAAACATTTTTGAGTTTGGGCATGTTACTTAATTTCTTCATGCTTCAGTTTCTTCATCTATAAAGGGATCATAATAGTACTTACTTCCTAAAGTTATTAGGATTGAATGAGATCATTGTAAAGCATTTAAAATAATGCTTTGCACATAGGAAACACCATATAAGTGTTTAAAAAGTATAAAAAAATGAATGTTTTGTATATATGTATCATTGGAAATGTATCATTTAAAAAAAATATAACTTGCAGGAAAGTGCATACATTACCATTATGTATAATGAAGAGAGTTATTTCTGTATTTCAGAATCGGGGTTACATTTTCTTTTAGGCTCCCAGGCTACCAGGGAAATGTTAATTATCAGAAATGGCCACAAGGTGGTGTAGTTGCCATTCCCAGTCCTTTTGGGGGAGAAAAATTTGTCCATGGAAGCAGTTAAATTTTGGAGATTCTGAGGATGACTCCTGATGAATCTAGGGAGCAGAATAAATTTTTCAATCCAAATTATGTTATCAACTATGATATAGAAATATTTAGGAAAAAGCATACTAGAAATGCAACTGTGAAAAAATGCTACTAAAATTCATACCTGCTGGAAAAAGGACTGTGAAGTGAGAGCACTAGAACTGGGCAAGAAACCTACAAATCATCTCATTTAGCTCCTTGATTATATAGATGTATAAATGTAAGCCTAAAGATACTTGGAAGTTTACTTAAAATCACCCAGCAAGGTAGCAATAGATTCCTAGTGAAGTAATTGACTTAATTCAACCACCAAGCTTTTGAAAGTAGCTTTTTGTGGGTGTGTGTACTCCATTCTTTCTTGTGAGTGATTGCTATGATTGTAATCATAGATATGGTGGTGACCAAAGGAAGTGGTAAAATGGAAGGCGATGGGCATGAGTTTTATGTAGGATTACACTAAATCAACTATTACTAGATTTTACTGGAAAGCAAGTCAAGCATTGAAGGAAATATATATAGAAAGATAACTGAAGAAATTGAATTGAAATAATATCTAAGTAATTAGAATAAGTTTGCAATTTGTTTATTTTCAGAATTGAAACAAATTGCCATTTTACCATTTTTTTTCCTGAAAATTTCTGTAGTCTTATCATAATTTATGTTGCATATTTTTTTTTGGAGGGAAGTGAGACTGATGGATAGGAAAAGGCTGATTTTTGTATAGATGAGAGAGAAGATACGAAAGTGTAAAAGAGAATGAATAGAAATGAGAATAAATTACCCTCTGGTTTTTAGACCATTGGAATGAACCACAGATGAAGGCTTTTTGCCACCAGGAATAAAGATTTTTCTTTAGAGAATCTTCAATTTGTGGTCACGTAGAGAGCTGAGATATCGTGTATGTTTTCACAGCATATCTGTGAATACAGAGAGGGGAAGATACCATTTTCATCTTAAATGGGAAAATGAAATGACAAAGAAAATTTATTAGTTCATCACTTAATTTAATTATTTTGTAATTTATTCAGTTATCTAATCAATAGTAAATTTGGGGGTAAATTCTAGTTTATTCCAGTGTTACATCTACTAGTTGTTGTACTTTAATTAAAATAACTATTAATGATGATTTTATTCACTTCTTTTGTTCAATATAGAAAATACAGACATCTTTATCAGAAACGTTTTCCGCTGGTTGTCGGAAATTTGATTCTAAAACAACTCCTTTACAAAATGTACCTCGAAACTTCACATCAGCTGATCATGGCAAATCCAAAGATAAAAGGGACTATCTGTGGACAGCTGCTAAAAGTACTTTATCAACACCATTACCAAAGGTTGGTTGCTAAAATTTCAAAAAAAGGTCGTAATTTTTTTAGTTAAAAAAGTTCTGGTATCGTATATCATATTTCTAGTATCAGACATAGATATAAAACCAATTTCTTAAAAATTTTTTGTGATACCAGCATGAAATGGTTTTATTATTATTATTTTTTCTGTCACTGTCCACAACTTAATGGCATTGTGGACAGATTCTGTACTTTCTAGCATTCACCAATGCTTAGGTCCCTAATGTGGGAAATCTGATTCTGACTTGACATTTTCCAGTATCACCTCAGTTACCTCTGTTTGGTATTTATTCCACATTATCTTGCTGCTGGATCCTTAGCAGTCTGCTCATGTGGAGCAAGTACTAGCAAAGTAGCTCAGTTCTAGCTGTCTTCCACATGTCTACTTAATCCATAGGAATTCACTCAACCTTTCCATGATAAATGGCTGTGCAGAATGCTCTACTTCTGACTCCTCCCTCTCTTCTCTGCCATCCATTTCTCTCTAGTTTCTAGTTCTTTTCACTCTGCTCAGGCAGACACAAGGACAAATAAACAAATTTTCTGCCTGAGTTATATCCAACTAGGGAATGAAATGCCAGTTTCCCCTTCTTGAAGGTACCGCTAGTCTTTATAAGGCTGCTGTTAGAGTTATTTCCTCTCTTGTCTTGGGAGTTGAGGGGAAAAGTACTTCTATCTGTCTCTGTCCCTCTAAGCTGAAATTTCATGTTTTCCTCTCCCAGTTTTCTTAAAATAACAGAAGAGAATAGTTTGGTGATTGTATGGCCTGCTTTTACCACTTTTAGCACTTTTTAATAAGCCCTAGAGAAGGATCTGGCCTTAATCATAGGTCACTTTCTTTAGGATATGGGTTAGTAACACTATTTCCTTCAGCTTTGTGCCCCTGTTAACAATTCCAGAGAAAAATGAAGAATCTCATTTACATCCTGTTTATATACATTGTCCACCTCATGGAAATTGTGAAAATTAGTCCACATAGCTTAGAGAGGCTTTTACATAAATTATTTTCTACTGTATTTACTTCTGTGTTATTCAGAATATGGGAAATGATCTCTACTGAAGAATGACCTTATTAAAACATTTAATTGAAATATGTACAAGAAAAATATATAGATCTTAATTATATAACTTGAATGATTTTTACAAACCAATGCTTTGTAACTGGTTATCAACTGCAAAAAGAAAGCAGGAAAAACCACAAATATGTGGAAATTAAACAACATACTACTAAAGAATGAATAGGTCAGAGAAAAAATAAAAGGAGAGATCAAAAGATACATAGAAATAAATGAGAATGAAAGTACAACATATCAAAACTTTTGAGATACAGCATAAGCAGTAATAGATGAAAGTTTATATCATTTCAGGCTTATCTCAAGAAACAAGAAAAATCCCAAATAAACAAGCTAACATTATATCTTAAAGAATTAGAAAAAGAACAAATGAAGTCCAAAGTCAGCAGAAGGAAGGAAATAATACAAATTACAGTGTAATTAAATAAATGCAATATAAAACAAAAAGACAATAGAAAAAATTAATGCAACAAATAGCTGGTTCTTTGTAAAGATCAATAAAATTGACAAACGCCTGGCTAGATCTACTCAGGGAAAAAGAGAAAAAACAAAATCAGAAAGAAAAAACAAAATCAGAAATGACAGATAATACAGAAATACAAAGAATCATACAAGAATACTCTGAAAGACTATATGCCACCAAGTTCAATAACCTGGAAGAAATGGACAAGTTCTTAGAAATATACAACCTTCTTAGACTGAATCAGGAAGAAGTGGAAAATCTACATAGACTAATCAACAGTAAGGAAATTGAAGCAATCATCAAAAACTTCCCAAAAGTAAAAATCCAGGACCAGATGGCTTCACTAGTGAATTCTGCCAAACATTCGAAGATGATTTAATACTCGTTCTTCTCAGTATTGAGAAGAGGCAATACTTCCTAACTCATTTTATGATGCCAACATTACCCCAATACCAGAACCTAGTAAGGATAACACAAAAAAAGTAAACTACAGACCAATATCTCTGATGAATACAGATGCAAAAATCTTAAACAAAATATTAGCAAATCAAATAACAATACATTAAAAAGATTATATGTCATCATCAAGTGAGATTCATTCCAGGAGCACAAGGATGGTTCATCATACACAAATTGATCTATGTGATTCACCACATAAACAAAATGAAGGATAAAAATCATATGATCATATCAATAGATGCAAAACATTTGACAAGATACAGCATCCATTTATGATTAAAACAGTTAATAAAATGGGTATAGAAGGAAATTACCTCAACATAATAAAAGCCATATACTTAATGGTGAAAAACTTAAAGCTTTCCCTCTAATATTAGGAACGAGACAAGGATGCCCGCTTTCACTACTGTTATTCAATATAGTACTGGAAGTCCTAGCTAGAGCAATCAGGCAAGAGAAGGAAATAAAAGGCATCCAGATTGGGAATGAAGAAGTCAAATTGTCACTTTTTG
>NW_011888787.1:4585985-4632926 GCF_000151845.1 Pteropus vampyrus | reverse complement strand
GCCAACATTACCCCAATACCAGAACCTAGTAAGGATAACACAAAAAAAGTAAACTACAGACCAATATCTCTGATGAATACAGATGCAAAAATCTTAAACAAAATATTAGCAAATCAAATAACAATACATTAAAAAGATTATATGTCATCATCAAGTGAGATTCATTCCAGGAGCACAAGGATGGTTCATCATACACAAATTGATCTATGTGATTCACCACATAAACAAAATGAAGGATAAAAATCATATGATCATATCAATAGATGCAAAACATTTGACAAGATACAGCATCCATTTATGATTAAAACAGTTAATAAAATGGGTATAGAAGGAAATTACCTCAACATAATAAAAGCCATATACTTAATGGTGAAAAACTTAAAGCTTTCCCTCTAATATTAGGAACGAGACAAGGATGCCCGCTTTCACTACTGTTATTCAATATAGTACTGGAAGTCCTAGCTAGAGCAATCAGGCAAGAGAAGGAAATAAAAGGCATCCAGATTGGGAATGAAGAAGTCAAATTGTCACTTTTTGCAGACAACATGATTGTTTACATAGAAAACTCTCAAGATTCCACCAAAAAACTATTAGAAACAATAAACAAATACAATAAAGTTGCAGGATACAAAATCAATGTACAAAAATCCATTGCATTCCTATATAGTAATTATGAAATTTCAGAAAAATGAAAAAAAAATACTTTTGCAATTGCAAAAAGACTATAATACCTAGGAATGAATTTAATAAAGAATATGAAGGACCTATACACTGAAAACTACAAGATACTGTTAATAGAAATTGAAGACAAAAGAAAGATATTCTATGTTCAGGAATTGGAAGAATCAGCAAAGTTAAAATGGCCACATTACCCAAAGCAATATACAGATTAAATGCAATCCCCATCAAAATTCCAATGGCATTTTAAAAAGAAATTGAGAAAAAAAATAATCAGATTTGTATAGAATCACAAAAGACCCCTAATAGCCAAAGCAATCCTGTGAAAAATGAACAAGGCCAGAGGTATCTGCCTGACATCACTGCCTGACATCAAAGTATAATACAAAGTGACTATAATTAAAACAGCATGGTATTGGTAGAAAAATAGACACCCAGACCAATAGAATAGAATTGAGAGCCCAGAAATAAACCCACATATATATGGGCAAATAATTTTTAACAAAGGAGCCAAAAACATTCAGTGGAGAAAAGAAAGCCTCTTCAATAAATGGTACAATTGTAAAGCCACATCCAAAAGAATGAAACTAGACTACTATCTGTCACAATACACCAAAATTAACTCGCAATGGATCAAAGACCTAAATATAAGACCTGGAACAATAAATTGCATAGAAGAAAACAGGTACTAAACTCAAGGACCTTGGTCTTAGAGAGGATTTTATGAATTTGACCTTGAAGGCAAGGGAAGTAAAAGCAAAAATGAAGGAATGGGCCTATATCAAACTAAAAAGCTTCTGCACAGCAAAAGAAACTGTCAGCAAAACAGAGGCAACCAACCAAATAGGAAAAAATATTAGCAAACAACACCACTGATAAGGGGCTAATATCCAAAATATATAAACCATACAGTTCAGCAACAAAAAATGAAAGAATCCAATTAAAAAATGGGCAGAAGACGTGAATAGACACTTCTCCCAAGAAGACATACAAACAGCCAACAGACATGAAAAGGTACTCAACTTTACTAGCTGTTAGGGATATGCAAATCAAACCACAATGAGATACCATTTCACACCTGTTAGAATAGCTATAATCAACAGGACAAGTAATAATAAGTGTTGAAGAGGTTGTGGGGAAAAAGGAACCCTCATACACTGCTGGTGGGAATGTAAATTGGTACAGCCACTATGGAAAACAGTTTGGAGGTTCTTCAAAATATTAAAAATAGAATTACCATGTGACCTAGCAGTCCTTCTTCTGGGTATTTGCCTCCCAAATTTGAAAATGTTTACCCGTAAAGATAGATGCACCTCAATGTTCATTGCAGGATTTATTCACCGTGGCCAATATATGGAAACTGAAGTATCCTTTGGTAGATGATTAGGTAAAGAAGATGTACATATATACAACGGAATATTACTCAGCCATAAAAAAAGTTGAAATACTGCTATTTGCCACAATATAAATGAATCTTGAGATTATCATGCTAAGTGAAATAAGTTGGGCAGAAAAAATTGAAAACCACATGATGTCACATATATGGGACATAAACTGAAAGCAACAAATGAACAAGACAAACAAACAAAAACTCATAGACACAGACAACAGGTTAATGGTTACCAGAGGAAAAAGGGGGAGGGAGGAGGTAGATAAGGGTAAAGAGGGTCAAATATATGGTGACAGAAGGAGATTTCACTTTGGGTGGTGAACACACAATACAATATACAGATGATATATTATTGAATTGTTCACTTGAAACCTGTATAATTTTATTAACCAGTGTCACCCCAACAAATTTCATAAAAATGTCAGAACTTTTCAAAGCCCCTATGGACATCTTATTTACTAGCCGTCCTTTTAAAGTTTTTGGTTAGTCTATCATTTGCCCCAACTGTTAATTATTGCCTCAGGGAGCTGCAAATTTAAAATATTTGCTGTAATTGTTTTTGATAAAGGCTACTTTCTGCCTCATGCATACCAAAGAGAAAGCTTTTTGTACCAAGTGAGCTCTGAGTCAGGTCGAAAACAGACTGACTGACTGTCTTGTAAGTGAGATCTTCCAGAGAACCACTAGACTGGTCAAATAATGACTACTCTTTGGAAATAAAGCTTTGAAAGTACTTCTAGTTCTGTTTTGCTCTGTCTCGTGGCCGCCAGGATGGATCAAGAATGCGGGCTGTTATTTTTTAAGGGTAACGCAGAGCTGAAGTGTGGGGAAGGGAAGAAAAAGTGAAGATAGTGTGAAGCTTGCTGTTCTTACAGATGTTCAGCCATTAAAAAAAAATATCCTCCAGTTTATGGCAAGCCTTTCATTAATTCCTATTTTTATTAGTATTTGCTTCATGATGAGGGTAAATTTTTGGAGCTACTTTGCCATTTTTGCTGATGTCACTGACTTTACTTTTTAGTTTTTTGGGTTTTTTTAAATTATAAAACTTACTGGGTAATAGGCAATACTAAACATTGACTAGTGTGAATTACTTTACCAACAAAAAATAAGCAAACCTATTTTATTATAAATCAGTAAGGATTTTTGTAGAGAGAGCAATGCTTAATCAGTTCTTTGGTATTAATAATTGTTAGAAAAATTAAAGTTTCTTGTAAGACTGTTGACTACTGAAGCTGTACTGTCTCTCACTCTCTCTCTTCTTCTTCCCTTCCCGTATTTTCGTTGAGTTTGAGGGAAAGAGAAAGTCCACTATTATACATTTTTTGAAAAAAATTATTAAAATTTTATTACCGAGAACATCTAAATTAAATTCTTGTCCAAAATTTATACTTCAGATACATGCCAGTAATAATGGAGAGTTATTGATTACTAAAGACTCAGTTTGCTTTTATTAATAATGTGTGTTTATTAGATGTGATAATGTATTGTTTTTCTTTTTGGATAGGTATATACTGTGAAGACACCAACAAAACTAAAAATTCAGCAAAGAGAAAACAAGAATGTACCCATTGAAGAAAGTAATAAAAAGAGAAAAATGTTCTTTGAGTTTGATATTAATTCGGATAGTTCAGAAACTACCGATCTTTTGGTAAAAATCTTGCAAATATTCATTATTATTTATCTGCTTTATTTCTTGATATATATGTCTAATATGTGTCCATAATATCATTGTGATACTGAAGAACTCTATTATAACAGAACTCTATGTGTTTGCAGCATTTTTAAGAAATTAGGGTTCGAATAATTTCTCTAAACTTTAGAAAACATGGTATTTTGAAATACTTGATATAAAATAGCTGATATATGAGATGACTAACCATATTACTTTCCAGCAGTGTTATAAGAGAGTTTTTACCACGTTTTCTTTCTTTTTTAAAAGAACAGTTAGGTGAATATTTTAAATCTTGCTGCAGCCAAATTTGTTATTCAGGGCCCTTCTTGATTTTGCTATTATACATGTTTCTTCATTTTATACCACTAATTAGTTGAAATCTATATCTAGGTATTGGTTGAGAACTATAATTTTTATCATTCTTAACAAGTTAATGTATTAAAGAAAGCATGTTTAAGGAAGACATTTCCCCTAGCAGTTAGTATGACTGATTACTTCCTACCATGAGTGTATTCACTCATTTTTTTTCTAAAGGCATAATAATACTTATTGAGAATAACTAAACTTATATTTATTTAATTTAAAAACAGATAAATCTCATCACATTAATGGAACAATGTACTAAAGATTCTTAATTAGAAAAGTCCAGTTAAAGCCATTTATTTCATTATTCCCACTCATAACTATGAGATCCTTTAAGCTTTTCTATTGCTTTGGGACACTCTATATTTTCATTTGTTCTAGAATAGTGAATAGTTGACATCTAAAACCCTAATTATTAAAGTTAACTTATAGAATCTCTACTCCAATACTTGTTTGTTTTATAGATAATGATTAACATTTTAGTGATTAAAACTATGAACCAGACAGTGTTGTAAGGACTTTACACAGGTTAATTCAGTTATTTCTTAAAACAATCTCATGCTCTAGAAGTATAGACAGTGTTGCTATTCTCGTTTTATAGATGAGGAAATTAAGTCACTCAAGTACCTTGCCCAAGATCACCTAGCTAGTAAGGAATGGAGCCAGAATGTGAGCACAGACAGTCTCCATAGCCTATGTAAGTTGTTGTACATAATAACTGCCAGCCAGTTCAAACTGAAGTCCAGATATATAAAAATGTAATGAGAATTAGTAGAAAGCATGAGCTCTGGAATTAGACATTAGAATTCCTTCTATTTTTGTAACAGTATGAATTTAGGCTAGTTTCTTAGCTGATTGGAGAGTCAGAATGACTCGTAATTTCATTTCTTTTTAAAAGGAACATCACAACTATACAACATAGTAAACATAGTATAGTCTTATATAATTGCACACAGTTGTTTAATTTGAAAAGGCAATTCACAGTGGATTTTATTGGTTATAGTTTAATTATCACTTGAAGTCATTAGTGATAAAAAATTTGAACTAGTAATAAAAAACCTCCCAAGAAAGAAGTTGTTGACCAGATGGCTTCATTGATGGATTCTACCTAACATTTAAAGACTTGAAACCGTTCTTCTCAAACTCTTCAAAAAAATTAAAGAGAGACTACTTCGTAACTCATTCTATGAGGCCAGCATTATATTGATACCGAAGCCAGATAAAGACGTTACATAAAAAGAAGGTTCAGACCATTATTCTTTATGAATGTAGATACAAAAATCCTCAACAAAATATTAGCAAATCAAGTCCAACAGCATGTTAAAAACATTATTCTCCATAACCAAGTGAGATTTAGCCAAGAGATGCCAAGGTGGTTCAACATAAGAAAGAAATCAGTGTAATACATTATATTAATAGAACGTAGGGGAAAAGGCCTTCGACAACATCCAAGGATCTTTCATGGTAAAAACTCTTATAAAGCTAGGAATAGAGAGAAACTTTCTGAACACAGTGAAGTGTACTTATGAAAACCCACAGCTAACATTGTACTCAGTGGTGAAAGACTGAAAACTTTTCCCCCACAAGGAAGCCTACTTTCACTGCTACTAGTCAACGTTGTACTGGAATGGTTAGCCAGAGCTATTAGGCTATTAGACAAAAACAAAAACGAAAAGAAAGAAGTGAAAGAAGGTAAGAAGGAGAGAAAGAAAAAAGGCATGCAAGTGGAAAAAAGAGGTGAAACTATCTCTAATTTGCAGATGATGCAATCCTATTTATACATGGACAATCACAAAGATTCCACAAGAAAACTACTAGAGCTAATAAGTGAATTCAACAACATTAGAAAGTATAAGATCAACACATGAAAGTTAGTTATGTTTCAATATGCCAGTAAAGAATAATCCAAAAAGGAAATTAAGAAAACAATTCCATTTATAGTAGCATCTAAAATACAAAAGCATACCTAGGAATAAATATAACCAAGGAAGTGAAAGACATACACGAAAACTAAAAACATTGCTGAAATAAATTAAAGAAGTCCTAAAGAAATGGAAAAAAAATTCTGTGTTCATGGATAGGAAGACTTATAATTTTTAAGATGCCAGTATTACCCTAAGCGGCCTACAGATTCAATACAATTCCTATCAAAATTCCAATAGCCTTTTTGGCAGAAATGGAAAACTTGATACTCAAATTTATATAGAATTACAAAGAGCTTCAAATGGCTAAAATGACTTTGAAAAGGAAGGATAATGTAGAAGGACTCAACAGTTCTGAACTTGGAAACTTACTACAAAGCTAGTAATTAAAACAGAGCATTACTGGCATAAGAACAGATAGAGACAGATGTGATAAAATAGAGATCCCAGAAATAAATCCTCATATAGTAGTCAATTGATTTTTGACAAGACTGCCAAGAGCATTTCATGGAAAGAACAGTTTGTGTGTTTTTTTTCAACAAATGGCGCTAGGAAAACTGGATGCAAAAGAATGAAGATTGGACTCTTACCTTACGCCATATACAAAAATTGACTCAAAGACTTAAATTTAAAAACCAAAACTATGAAATTCTTAGAGGAAAGTATTGGGGACATCTTCATGACATTGAATTTGGCAAGGACTTCATGGATATGACATCAAAAAAGCACAGGTAAAAAAAGAAAGATAATTGGACTGCATCAAAATTAAGAACTTTTGTGCATCAAAGGACACTATTAAGAAACTGAAATGATAAGCTAAAGGATGGGAGAAAATATTTGCAAATCATATATCTGACAAGAGATTAATACCAAGAATAGATAAGGAACTGACATAGCTCAATGACAAAAAACAAACCCAATTCAAAATAGCTACAGAATTGATTACACATTTCTCCAAAGAAGATATACAAATGGCCGATAAGCACATGAAAAGATGACTGCTATAGAGTTATAAGGATAGATACGGTTATTGGTCTAAATTGGGTTAATTTATTATTTTTGTATGGATAGTCAGTAATGAATGATTAGTTATTGTGCACTAAGTAAAAATTTAATGATCGTTTGCAACATGATTTTAAAATTATTTCTCTTTGCTAAACTGGTCAGTTGGTGCATACTCGTTCTGAATGTATCTGAAAAGGCAACTCTTTATGACTTACTGAATTCTGCTAAAATTTTAGAATTCATGAAAATCTGAACTTTTTCATCTATGAAGCCTCTGAAGTTTTTGTTAAATGTGACTTTAAAGAGCAGGAAAAGATAATGTGAACTGATTGCTCACCTGACTCAATTCGTGTAGCTTGTTCATTAAGAAAATGAATTCTGGAGCCAGCCTGTCTGAATTTGAATCTTGGTTTCACCTCTTACTAGCTGTATAATCTTGGGCAAGTTACTTAATATTTGTGTGTCTCAGTTCTTCACCTTTAAAATGGGAATAATAGTATATATCACAAAATTGTTAAGATAAAAATAATTAAAATATGCAAAGTGCTTAAAACAGTGCTCGACATAAAGAACTAAATAAGTGTTAGCTATTTCTATTTGAGAGAATTACAATACTCATAAGTTGATAATTGACATTTTAATTTTCATGAGATTATAAATCGTTACAGGGCTTAAATGTGAGTTTGAGTAAGTAAGCCGAGGAAAAGGGGAATAAAGTGGTAATATAAAGACTCTGAAAGTGAAATAGAAATCAATAGAAAAATACTATTTATACACATGTTTTATTTCACATAACCTTTCAGGAATATAGTTAATAGAATCAAAATCTAGGTCTTTGGCAGATTGAGGATAATATAGTCCTCATTCTATAGTCTTCTTTCTTTGGTCTGCTTTCTCCTCTCTCCTCCTCTTCCCTCCTCTTCCTCATATATGATATGTAGACAGAATTTTAATAATATTAATGATGGCAGCCCCCAAATTATATTTTTGTATTTTTCTTTAAGAGTATGGTTTCGGAGGAAGAAACATTGAGAAAACTACACAAGAATAGTAATTCACCAACGTCTCATCTTTGTGGTAGAACACCTAAAAAGGTAGCTTTTAAATTTTATTTTAGAAAACAAATTTCAAAAGCTGGACTTTATTTTTTCATTAAACATATTATGATTTTATTTTATTTTGTATTCAGACCCATTCATCTCTAACAACCCCTGGATCTGAGCTGAAGTTTGGAGCTATGAGGAAAATACAAGAGGATCGTTGGGCTGTAATTGCTAAAATGGATAGGAAAAAAAAGCTAAAGGAAGCAGAGAAGTTATTTGTTTAATTTCAGAAAAATCATTATGATTAAGGAGCCTAATAATATAAAATTTTTAGTTAATTTTTTCTTATTTTCTCAAGAGCCAAACTTCTAAAATTGAGACCTTTTTTTGATATTTGCATGATTATTTATGTTTTTTCATATTTTTATATTTTGGCTTAAATGTGAAATAACTACATGTTATCTGAAAACTTGTATTCAGATAATTAGATGACTATATTTTGTTCTTACTTTTTCTTGTATTCAGGAAAACTGTTTTGGCTGTTTTCAAGCTTGTGAAGTTAGCCATTGGATGCTAAGAACTGACTATTGAGATTTACTCTATTATTTACTATTAAAATATTTTGAATGCAAATAAATGCTTCTCCTTCATTCTGTGAGGTCATCTGGATAGCTAATCATTAACATTTGGATAATATTATTTTTTAAATCTTGAGGTCATTTTAGTCAAGTTTCACAGTTCTGAAGCAGTTTTACCTATTTATAAAATCGACAAATGGATTTTAGTTGCAAAAAAAAGGGCTATACCAGTATAACTTCCTAAATTACTTCATTTATTCAGCATTCATTAAGCAAATATTTATGGAGTGTCTACCGAGAGTAAAGCACAGTTCTGGATACCAGGCGTATAACAGTGACAAAACAAAAATAAACCCTCTGTTCTTTTAGAGCTTACATTTTAGTGAGGAAATAGATAACAAAAATAAATAAGCAAAACATACTGCATTATTAGTTAATGATAATTGCTAAGGAGAAATAAAACAGGGAAGAATAAGTATTAGGAAGTATGAAAGGGTTTGAAATTTTGTGTAGGGTGTCCGCTGAAATGACAGTTGAATAATAATCCTGTGGCCATCTAGGGGAAAACATATCTGTCAAAAGAAATAGAAAGTACAAAGGCCCAGAGGCGAGAGTGTGCCTAGTACATCTGGGAAGCAACAAGGAGGCCAGTGTAGCTGGAGGATAGTGAACAAAAGGGAGAGTAGAAGGAGAAAAGATGTGATAGTTAACAGGATGGGGAGTTTGGGTGGGCAGATTTTGTGATGCTTGTAGACCACTAAGAACTTTGACTTTGAATAAGATGTGAAATTAGTAGATTTTTTTTTGAGCAAAAATGAGCTCTGACTCTTAACATAAGGATCTTTCTGACTACTATGTTTAGAACAGGTTATGAGGAGACAAAAGGCTAAAACAGAAAACAGGTTATTTTAATAATGCATATGAGAGATGGTAGTGGCTTGAACGAGGGGAAGAGCAGCAGGGAGTAAAGTGGCCAACTTGTGGATCTATTTTGAAGATTAAATATTGGATGTGATAAGAAAGAAAGGACAAAGGATAACTTGAATATTTTTTGCTTGAGCAATGTAGTTTTGGACTTGTTAGGCTTGGAACTGCTTACCAACTCATCTAAATAGAGTTGGTAAGTTGGCTTACAGACAGATCCACAGGGTAGTGATATAAATTTGGGAGACAACAGCATATTTAAATCTATCAGATTGGGTGAGACCATATATAACCATGGGAGTAACATTACCTAGAAAAGAGAAGAAATAAAAGAAATGGGAAAGAACCATCAAAGGATTAGCCAGAAAGTGAAGCCAAGCAAGAAAGCATTTCAAAGGAGAGGGAGTGATAAATTGTGTTAAATATTGTGCAGAGGTAAAGTAAAATTGATGAATGTGTTATTAATGTTGGAAGTCTTTGGTGGTCTTAACAATGAGAATTTCAGTGAAGGAGAATTTGATTGGAAGGAACAATTAAGAAGATTACGAGAGGAAAGTGGAGACAGCGTCTCCATCAAGACTCAGAAAGTTATACTTCAAAGGAAAGAGAATAAAGGGGCAGTTACTAGAAATGGAAGTGGGTCAAGAGAAGATATTTAAATTTTTTGTATCTTTATTACAGTTGACATACAATATTATTTTAGTTTTTGGTGTACAACATAGTGATTAGACATTTATATAATTTATGAACTGACCACTCTAATAAATCTAGTACCCATATGACACCATAGTTATTACAATATTATTGACTATATTCCCTATGCTGTCCTTTATGTCCCCGTGACTATTTTATAACTGGCAATTTGTACTTAATCCTTTCCCATTTTCACCCATCTTCCACTCCCCTTCTGTCTGGCAACCATCGATTTTGTTCTCTATGAGTTTCTGTTTTGTTTGTTTATTTGTTTTATTTTTTAGATTTCATATGTAAATGAAATCATATGGTATTTTTCTTTGTCGGACTTATTTTACTTAGCATAATACCCTCTGGGTCCATCTATGTTATCGCAAATGGCAAGATTTCATTCTCTTATGGCTGAGTAATATTCCGTTGTCTATATGTACTACATGGAAAAGATTCCTTTTTTAAAGATCTAAGAATTAATAGCATATTAAAATAATTAGGGAAAGATTCAGGTTAGGGTAAAAATGGTTATGCAGGAGAGAATGGGAAGATTTTTTTTTTATAGAATGCCCTGTAATAGGCAATAGGGACAGACTCTTGTAGAAAATTAAAGTGCTAAGTTTTAGCTAGGAGAACAGACAGTTCCATAGAGACAGAAGAAAAAGAATACTATATGGCACAAGATGATGGTAAGTGAATGGGAATTTGTAGAAGTTTTGGTTTCATAGCTTCAATTTTCTTAGTAGAGGGAAAAATGTTGAAGGTCGTGGAAAGAGTAGGTATGAAAGATTCATCTAATAAAGTAGGAAAGTGAATGGGAATGGACTTTTTTTTTATAAAAACAACTGACAAATGGATACAAATGGTTTTAGAGTTGTCTATAATAATTTTGGTGTAGGGGGTGGCTCCATAGTACAATGGTTAGCATGTCTGCTTTGCAAGCAGAAGTTCCTGGGTTTGCGCCCCACGTAGAGCCATGGACCATACTCTGGGTGCGCTAGGCCCCGGGTGCGCCAGGCCCTGGGTGCGCCAGGCCCCTGAGTTCACGCTGCAAGTGTGTGGGAGAGGACACCATGGGTCAGGGGTGGAAGTGGTGGGGATTAAAGTGGGGGGAAATAAACAATTTTGGTGTAGTGGAATTCTAATTCCCTTATGGTCGGTAATTGTGTTTGTAAGAAAAATTAGCCAAGAAAAAATGAAAACGCAGAAGTTAGACATTATAGAAATTATTTTTCTCCTTCAATTTGTATGCCTCTGATAACTGGATGTGGTCTTGAGAGTTCTAGCTCCTGATGTCTTAATCGAAACTTTATAATTAATCGCCTGAGCAAGTATTTTTTTGGAAGATTATTATTAGTCTTGATAATATGATATTTCACATACGAAATTATATATTTTCAAACATTTTAAAATTAAAAAGACTATTGTATTAATTAAGGTAGCGCTAGGTTCCCTGGCTAATCATTCATCAACTTTTCACTCTATCTATAGTCCAACATAAACGTTCCTATTTAGTGAGCAGCATTCCTCCAGACAGTGACTCAGGAACCCTGGCTCTTTCCATTTTCTAGATCTGCCGTCTTCAATCACTGGCTTGCAAGGTTGCTGCAAAGAGGAAAACACAGTGGAGGATCCATGTGAGAAGTGTTTAGTGATCCAGATCTGAAATAGATATACATCATGTCCGCCCACATTTCATTTTCTGGAACCAAGTCATATGACCATACCTAACTTCAAGATAGATCGTGACCCATTTCTAGTTATTTCTCAGATTATCAGGGAAAAGGGTCAGGTGAACAACTAGCCAGTCTGTCACAATTAGTTTACATTCTTTAAAATTTCAAATATTGTTCCTCTTGTTAGAATAAGATGAGTTAGTTAAGAGTCTTAGGTTTTAAGAGACTACTGCTTGCTGTCACAGCCCACATTTAGGCTGGTAGGAAACTCTGCCCTTTAGTCATTCTTTGAAGGAGAGACTTAATCTGCTTGACAGGTATAGGGGACCCAGGCTTCTCTCTTTTTTCTTGGGTGTGGAGCTTCCTGCAGGGGCATGTGATCTGCTCCATGCTGTTTTACACAGCAAGCTTTGCCCCTGCAGATGGAAGGGTGGTCCTCTAGCAAGGGGATTAATTTAATTCAGGAGAGTATCAGCAAATCCCAATATTTTGATGAACAGGCTGAATGTTTTGAGAAGGAAACAGCAGAATTAGAGGGCACTAAATAACATGCTAATATTGAACCTCTGATGTGTCTTTGGTGGTGCTATTCTGGACAGTTGCCTCATAGGAAGTTTCACTTGGTCATTTTAGCATATGGTAGCCTTGTTTATACATGAATTATCATTTTTATAGAAATACGCTGCAGGTTCTAGGTCTTAAGTGAATGCTGTATAAGCTTTGTCTGAAGCAAAGGTGAGCACCTCAGTGTGTCTGCAGTCCATAGGCTCCAGATGGGGAGTGGGTGAGGGGAGGACAAAATGGGTAAAAGGGGCCAAATGTGTGGTGACAGATGGAAACTAGACTCTTGGTGGTAAGTACAGTATAGTGTATACAGATACTGCATTATAATGTACATCTGAAACTTACATACTGTAATTCACCAATGTTATCTCAATTAAAAAAAGGACAAGAAAAAAGCAAAGCGAAAGAAATAGCAATATAAAAAATAAGATGAAGAGTAGTGAGGGAAACCAGACTGTGGACTCTTCATGTAGGATATTGTGTGTTATGTTGCAAAGCTTGGACTTTTTTGGTATGGAAAATGAAATAGACTTTAAGCAAGGAAAATAAGACTTTATTATTTAAAATAAGGTATTTTAAAATTTAAATTTTATAAAATGATATAAAGTATAAGATCTCCAAACTCTATCATTTTCCCTCCAATTGTAAAAGACTTTTGTTTTAGAAAGATTATTTAAGGTGAATCAGTACAAGGTGCAGGCTATTGTAGCTATTGAAGTAGTCCAGGTAATGAGAAAATTTTCTTAGACTGAAAATTTAAGTTCCAAACTTTTCGATTAGATCTAATACCTAACCTAAGAAAAATATCCATAACTTTATCACTCTGCTCCTAAAATGTCTCCTAATTCATGTTAATGTAACAATTGATGATGTCAAAGAGCTAGTTGCTTTGGTTGATATAAAGGTTAGAAATAAATTATTCATAATCCAGGCAACCTGAATTCAGTATAATTAATAGTCCACAGGCTTTAGTAGTACATCAAGAACCTTAATCAGGGCAGGTCACCTGTGGGTTAGAAATAGGAAATGACAGATAAATTTAACATTATTTCAGTTATGAAATCATAGAGTTTAGAGCTGGAAGGAACTGAACAGATGAATTTAATTTCAAAAGATCAGTAATTTGAGGCCTATAAAAGCAATCAAATTGAAAAAAGTTTTAAAAAATGACCTCATTTCTGTATGCATATACATAATTTATATCAATGCATAAATATAATCTTATAAAATCTTAGTGTTCTTTTTTTTTCTTTCTACTTTCTCCCTTACACTCTTCCCCATCTCTGCACACATCAGGGTTCTTCTCTGCCAAATTCCCCTCTCCTAGGTAACCTTTGAGAAGAACCTGGGGTGTGTCCTTATCTATTTCTATACATGGCAGGTAGATACACTAAATAATGTTTTTAGTTAGTTATATTTTTGCATATGCATGCACATGCACAGAATGTTCTGGTCACAGTTAATTTACATAAAAAGAGGTAATATGTATACCTTTCAGAATCTTGCTTTACTCACGCAGTATCTCACAAAAATCTATAAAACATGATATAGTTCCAATTCCTTTTAAATGGCTATGTAATGTTTCATGGATGTACCATAATTTAGCTATTTATCTATTGGAGTGTGATAGAAACTTTTAATCACCTATATCCAGTTCTCTCTTTCAAGGCTCATGAGAAGATTACACTTCCTGTCCCACCTTGGTGAGGCTATGTGATAAGTTCTGGCCAATGGCTTTTAGATAGAAGTGATATGCATTAATTACTCCTGTGCCAGAGTATTTGCTTAAAAGCGTGAGGCCCTCTATCAAACTCTTCCTCCTGCTGTAGCAATTTGTGATGTTACAGATGATGAAACCTCTGTCATTTTAGGTCTGTGAGTGAGAATTACATGGAATAAAGTTCCTCCATGAACGTGCCATGGTTATGCAGTATGAATAAGAAATAAGTCTTTGTGGTGTTAAGCCTTTGAGAGTTTGGAGTTGTTTGTTACGGTTGCCATAACCTATCTTAACTGATATAATGAGAATTCTCTTTCTTTACAGTTTTCTGCACTATGAACAATGCTAATTTTAGTGCTTTTATTTCTATAGGATAAATTACTAATTTTGGAATTTGTAGGCCTATAGATATACACTAAGAATTTCGATAAATGTTGCTTAGGAGTGATAGCAAAATATGTAATCATTGGTATGGAAATATATAAAATGTATAAATCAGTATTTAAATGAAACTTAAAAATATGTTTTATGATAAAAATATATTCTACAAACTAAACATTTTCTTATAAAACTGTTAAGCAAGTGATATAAACTGTAGGGTACATCATTTAATTATTTTAATAATTTCCAAATTTTTTAATTTTTAAAAAGTATTACTATTATTTGCTTGATGTGGCTATCTGTGGTTAAAATAAGCCTCTGTCTGAACTATGAATTGTGAAAGTAAAATGCATTAATTTTTTTCCAATGGCTTTCTCAGTAAATCAATAATCATTAAATGACCTAGTCTCAATAAGTAGAGAATTTCTCTTTTCATCAACAATATTGTTCATAGTGCTGAATCTTTTCTCAACTTATATGAAATTAACAGCTATTAAATTAAAAGTTCTCTAGCCCTTGTAGTAGTATCTGAGATTTTTATATATTCTGTTTATCAGCTAAATCACAAATATAAATTATTGGATTATCATGTTTAATTAACTCAAAATGAATTCAGGCCAGACCACAGGTATGATGTGTCAGTTAAAAGTTTGAGGTTTGTTTGGCTGACTGAGTTTGGAATCCTAGCTTTGTGATTCAAGTTCTGAATAACCTCTGTGGCTCAGTAAAAAGATGATGACTATAACTAGAGAAAACAAGTTAATAGACATTTTGAAAGGTCTAGCACAAAGCAAGTGCTAAAACTCGTTAGTTTTCATTTTTATTAATAAAGTCAGTGTTATGAATTTCCATGGTAGGTGGGCTTTCAGTGAGTTTTAATGAATTTAATGACTTACTATGTGAAAATTCAACAAGGCCAGTTAAAAAAGAGGACCTGTATTCTAGGTCTCTAGCCCCAAATTGGCCCTGTGGACTCTCCATTCTCAGAAGCCTCCTTCCTGTCCTGGGAGTACCTGAAATGTCAACAGAACCCATACTGCCAGACTGGTGCTTGCAATAGTCTTTATTATTACCTACATACTTCTCTCAGGTTCTTTGCAAATTATTTAACTTGGAGGCTGCTGTTTCTACAAATGGACACATGTGGGCTATCCCAGGGCAACTCTGGCCAGTAATAGGAGGCCACAGTCTATGAAAGGCCAGATTGGTGTGGAGTATTGGTCTACTGGTTCCAGCTCCACTGATTAAGTGCTCTCTGCTTTGCTGAGGTCTGCGTCTGTATTGAAGGACTCAGGGAATGGTGTCTAGTGCATGGGAACCGAGGTGGATGGACCCAAGGATGGCCCTCTGGTAGTACTCATCTGTGGCACCTAGGGTCTAGAAAGGGAAATGAATGTGGCATGCTAGTTCCAGTAGCATTTTGTGGATTCCTTAGGATTTCTGTGTAGATGATCATATCATCTACGGATTAAGACTTTTTTACTTCTTCCTTTTCAATCTGTATGCTTTTTATTTCTTTTTTTCTTGCCTTATTGCATGGGCTAGTACTTCCAGTACAATACTGTATACAAATGGTGAGAGTGGGCATTCTCGCCTTTCCCCAATTATTTCACCATAAATATATTAGATATCTTTTATCAGGTTGAAAGAAGTTCATTCTATTACTAAGTTGCTTGAAATTTTATCAGGAATGAATGTTGAATTTCTCAGGCTTTTCTGCATATTTTGAAATGATCATATAGTATTTCATTTCTAGTCTGTTAACATGAATTACATTAATTTTTGAATGTTAAATCAACTTTTCATTCCTGAGATAAACCCCAGTTAGTCTTAATAAATGATTCTTTTTATATACTATTGGATTCTATTTGCTAAAATTTTTGTGAATAATTTTTGCACCTATGTTTTTGAGAGATGTTAGTGTCTAGGTTTTTTTTTTTTTTTTTTGGTACATGTTTTTGTTTGAGTTGCCTCAAGATAATGCTGGCCTTATAACATGAGTAGAGTAGTGTTCCCTCATTCTCAATTTTTACAAAGAGTTTGTGTCAAATTGATATTATTTCTTTCTTAAATATTTGATAGAATTCACCAGTGAAATCATCTGAGAGGGGAGTTTTCTTTGAAGTAATATACTTAATTATAAAATCAATTTATTTGATAAATATTTTGTTATTTAGAGTTTTTATTTCTCCTTGAGCCAGTTTGGGTAATTTGTGTCCTTCATGAAATGTGTCTTTTACTTTTAAGTGTATTGCCAATAAAATTGTTTATTATATTCTCTTATTATTTTAATGTTTATAGAATCTGTAGTGAGGGCTCTTTTTCATTCTTGATTTGGTGATTTGTGTCTCTCTTGATTGGTTTACTTAGAGGTTTGTGTATTTTATTGATCTTTTCCAGTAAAACTTTTGGTTTTTTTGACTTTTTTTATTGATTTTTATCTGTTTTCTATTTCTTTGATTTGTGTTCTCATTTATTTTTTCTTTATTTTGCTTAACTTGGGTTTAATATGCTTTTCTTTTATGGTAGAAGCATAAATAATTGATTTTAGATGTCTCTTGTTTTCTAGTATATACATTTAAGGCTATAAATTTTTCTCTAAGCACTACATTAGCTGCATCCCACAAATTTTCGATATGTTGTGTTTTCATTTATGTTCAGTTTTAAATAATTTCTGATTTCCCTTGTGATTTTTTTTTGAACCATTAAATGTTAAAAGCATGTTATTTAATTTCCAAATATTTGGAGATTTTCCAGATATCTTCTGTTGTTGATATTTAGTTTGATTCTGTTTTGGTCAGAACCTATACTCAGTATCATTAAACTCTTTTTAAATTTTTTAACACTTGTTTTATTACCCAGAATATAGTCTATCTTGGTGAATGTCTCATGTGCACTCATGTGCTTTCGTAAGAATGTATATTCTACTATTGGTGGGTGGAATGTTCTATATATGTCCATTAGTGTAAGTTAGTTTTCTATACCCTTCCTGATATTCTGTGTACTTATTTCAATTATTGAGAGAAAAGTGTTGAAATTTTCAACTATAATTGTAGAGTACCTATTTCTCTTTTTAACTGATCAGTTTTATATATTTTGAAGTTTATTTTTAGATGCATACACATTTACAATTGCTTTTTTGTTCTTGATAAATTTGCCCCTTTATCATTATAAAATGTCCTTTATTTATAGAATATATATTGCTCTGAAGTTTACTTTGACATTAATATAGCCACTACAGCTTTCTTTTAATCAATACTTGCATATATATTTTTCCACCCTTTTTTCATTCTATCTGTGTCTCTATATGTCAAATGGGTTACTTGTAGACAGAATATGATCAGTCTTGATTTTTAAAATCTGATCATTTTTGCTTTATAATTTGAATGTTTGAACAATTTACATTTAATGTAATTATTGATATCGTTAAGTTTAAGTTTACCATCTTGCCATTTGTTTTTTGTTTCATCTGTCCTTTGTTCCTTTTTTTCTCTGTTTTTATTTTATTTTGGATTACTTTAATATTTGCATGAATTCATTTTATCTTCACCATTGGATTTTTAAAAATAGACTTCATTTTTGAGAAGTTTTAAATTTACAACAAAATTGAGCGGAAAGTACAGAGATTTCCTATAAATACGTGCTCCTACACGTGCATAGCCTCCCTTCCTATTAACTTCCTGTACCAGAGTGGTGCAGTTGTTATAACTGATGAACCTTTATCAATACATCTTTATCAATACATCTAAAGTTTATAGTTTACATTAGGGTTCACTCTTAGTGTTGTACATTTTATGAGTTTTAACAAATGTAAATGACATGTGTCCATTATTATAGTATCATACAGAATATTTTCCCTTCCCTAAAAATCCTCTGTGCTCTGTCTATTCATCCCTCTCTACTTCAGTTCCTAGTAACTGCTGATTTTTTTACTGTCTCTGTAGTTTTGCCTTTCCATCATATCATATAGTTGGAATCATACAGTATTTAGTCTTTCCAAATTGGCTTCTTTCACTTAGTAATATGCACTTAAGTTTAGCACTGAATAACATTTTGTTGTCTGGATATACCACCAGACACCATTTACCCTTTTACCTCCTGAAGGATATTTGGTTGTTTTCAAATTTTGGCAATTACAAATTAAGTTATAAACATTCATGTGTACATTTCTGTATGGATATAAATTTTCAGTTCCTTTTGGTATATAACAAGGAGCATGATTGCTGTATCTTATGGTATGAGTATATTTAGTTTTGTCAGAAATTGTCTTCAAAATGGCCGCACCATTTTGCATTTCCACCAGCAATGAATAAGAGTTCCTCTTGTTCCACGTTCTCGCCAGCATTTGGTGTCGTCAGTGTTCAGATTCTGGCCATTCTAATAGATAATTAGTGGTATCTCAGTGTTGTTTTAATTTGCAATTCCCTGATGACATATGATATGGAGAATCTTTTCGTATGCTTATTTGCTATCTGTCGTCTTTGGTGAGATATCTGTTCAGGCTTTTTGTCCATTTTAAAATCAGGTTGTTCATTTTTTATTGTCAAGTTTTAAGAGTTCTTTGTATATTTTGAATAATAATCCTTTATCTGACATGTCTTTTGCAAATATTTTCTCCAAGTCTGTGTCTTCTCATTCTTTTGATACTCTTGGCTTTTAATTATTCTTTTATTTTTAGTGGTAACACTAGGATTTTCAACATACATCTTTAATTTATCATAGTTTGCCTTCAAATGCTATTATGGCCCTTCATATATAGCATAAGAACATTACAGAAATATATTTCCATTTCCCATTTCTGTCCTTTGTTCTGTTCTTGACATAAAGTTTACTTCTACATGTGTTATAAACCCCCAATACAGTGTTTATTATTTTTGCTTTAAGTTGTTAGTTGTCATTTTTAAACTTATGTGAAATTCACATAACAACATTAAGCATTTTAAAGTGAACAATTCTTTGGTATTTAATACATTCACAATGTTGTGCAAGCACTACTTTTATCTGGTTTCAAATCATTTTCCTCACCCCAAAAGGAAATTCTGTACTCATTAAGTTGTTCTTCCCCATTTTCTATTGCCCCCCAACCCAGGATAACTACCAGTCCATTTTCTGTCTCTATGGGCTTACCTATTCTGTATGTTTCAAATGAATGGAATCAAATCTTATGTGATGTTTTGTGTCTTGCTTCTTTCACTTCAGTTTTTTTTTACACACATGTAGTGAAGAAAGTTATCTGCATTATTAGGTTTATTATTTCTTGGTTATCTCAGATTAATTTGCTAACAGAACTTTTATTGATTTTTGCATGTAACAAAACTGTGAACTTCTTTTAAAAATAAAAAGTATACTAAACAAAGATGAGAAACGTTAAAATAATTTTTCGTGAGATTAATAAAATTGCTGGGAAATGGTTACATGTGTTATTGTGAGTACAGTTAATACTGCTCATGTTATGCAGCCAGAGGAATAATATCTAATTACCAAGAGGTTATATAAAATAACACAAATAGAATGAATTATATTATGCTAAGGGATAGAGAAATAAGTTTTGATATGCAGGAAAGAATGCTTGATACTGATCTGACTTTATAGCACTATGAATTTTATTGAAGAAGATGTTAGCAATTCCTATTAACATTTATATATGACCTTAATTTTAAAAATGTTTTGAAATGGAAAAAGCTTTTGTAAATTCATATCAATGTGGAATATTAGGGGCTTTAACCTGTTCCCAAAAGAGAGAAATAAATTGACATAATTTTTATACATATTCAATCAATCTTGTCTCTCTACTTGAAAGCTTCAAGATAATAAAATGATCAACATGCACATTAGGTCCAACTCTACTTGCTATCAATTATCTGTATTGTTAAGAAAATAACACTGAAAGGAGTTTAATAAACAAACATATTTTATTTCAAAAGGCAGTCTATTCTAATGTGATACATACAGATAACTCAGACTTCAGATGAATACACTGATTTTTAAAAATATGTCTGTTGCACAGAGTTTTAGGATTTCATGGAAGTAGAGCATCTTGCAAGCTAGAAGAGTTACTCATGTTTTGCGGAGGGTAAAATATTAAGTCTTATTTATGTTCCAATGCCACTCTTTCGTTTAGCTAATTGAAGATTGAGGCTTTTTTCTTTGAAAATGAGTTAAAATTTTAATGCAGTAAAAAGCATAATAGGAAATTTGAATTTTAATCTAGCATTTCTGTAACTATCTATGGAACATCAGAGCAGTTAACAACCTCTCCATGTATCTAATTATAAACTCTGGAAATAGCACCTGTATGTCCACTTATTTATGCATTCAGTAAATATTCATTGAACATCCGATATATGAAATAGACTGGTTTGACCAAGACAGGTAAGCCCCTTCATTTATAATGCTTACATTCTAGTTGGAAGGAGAGAAACAGAATAAACATGTAAACAAATAATATAATACCAGAAAGTTATAAGTGTTATGAGGAAAATATGAGATGGTGGGATAAAAAGTGACAAGGGTAGATTTAATGGTCAAAGACTGCTCTGAGGAAATAATTTTTAAGCTGTGATGATGAGGAAGCCATTTTGAGATCTGGTGAAAGGGTTTTCATAATGAACGAATTACAAATGCAAAAGCCCTGTTGCAAGAACAAGCTTAAAATGTTCGGGGAACAGAGAAAGTGATGGTGGAGTGAGAGAGTGGTATGACATGATGTTAGAGAAGTAGATACAGATCAATTCTACCTACTGGATTTTCAAAAATACCTTTGTTGAGGTATAATTGACATACAATAAGTTGCCTGTATTATTTTCTGAGGGCTGCCATAATGGATGAAATTGTGTCTTAATTTCTCTTTCTGATAGTTTGTGGTTGGTATATAGAAGTGCCACAGATTTTTTTTTTACATTAACTTTGTATCCTGCGACAATACTGAATTTATTTATTAATTCTAACAGGTTTTTTGTTGTTGTTGTCTTTAGGGTTTTCTATATATAGTATCATGTCATCTGCAAACAGTGGTAGTTCTGCTGCTTCCTTTCTGATTTGGATATCTTTTTATTCTTTTTCCTGCCTAACTTCTCCGGCTAGGTCTTCCCATACTATGTTGAATAAGAGTATTGAGAGTGGACATCCTTATTGTTTAACTCAGAGGAAAAGCTTTCAGCTTTTCATCATTGAGTGTGATGTTAGCTGTGGGTTGTCATATATGGCTATTATTATGTTGAGGTATGTTCTCTCTATAACCAATTTGTTGAGAGTTTTTATCATAACAGGATGTTGAAAAATTTCAAAAACTTTTCCTTTGTTGAGATGATCATATGATTTTTTCCCTTCCTTTTGTCGATGTGGTGTATCAGCATTGATTAATCTGCAGATGTCGAACCATCCTTGCATCCTTGGAATAAATTCCACTTGATCATGGTGTATGATTCATTTAATGTATTGTTGAATTTGATTTGCCAATATTTTGTTGAGAATTTTTACATCTATGTTCATCAAAGATATTAGCCTGTAGTTGTGTGTGTGTGTGTGTGTATGGCATTCATGTCTGGTTTTAATATCAGGGTAATGCCAGCCTTGTAAAATGAGTTTGGAAGTGTTCCCTGCTCGTCAATTTGTTGGAAGAGTTTGAGAAGGGTAGATTTTAAATCTTTGAATGTGTGGTTGAATTCACCAGTGTGGCCCTGTTTGTTGGAAGATTTTTGATTAGTGATTCTTTCTTTTCACTAGTAATCAGTCTATTCCGATTTTCTATTTCTTCATAACTCACACTTGGAAGGTTGTATATTTCTGGAAATTTAGCCATTTATTTGTCTAGGATGTCTGATTTTTTGGCCTTTAATTGTTCATAGTAGTCTCTTATGATCTTTTGTATTTCTGTGGTTTCAGTTGTAATGTCTCCTCTTTCATTTCTGATTTTATTTTAATCTTCCCTCTTGGTAAATCTAGCTAAGGGTTTGTCAATTTTATTTATTTATTCAAACATTGAACTCTTAGTTTTATTGATATTTTCTATTGTGTTTTTAGTCTCTTTCTGCTCTGATCTTTCCTTTTTTCTACTAATTTTGGGCTTTATTTAGTCTTTTTATAGTTCCTTTAGTTGTAAAGTTAGGTTGTTTACTAGAGATTTTTTTAATTCATGAGATAGGCCTGTGTTTTGCTATGAATGGCCCTCTTTGGACCACCTTTGCTGCATCCCATAGATTTTAGTATGTTATGTTTCTGTTTTCCTTTGTCTGTAGGTATTTTTAACTTCTCCTTTGATATCTTCAATGACCCATTGGTTGTTCAGTAGTATGTTGTTTAATCTTCACTTTTTTTGTGTGTGTTTTTTTTTTCCAGTTATTTTTCTCATAATTGATTTTTGCTTTCATTCCATTGTGTTTGGAAAAGATGCATGATATATTTCAGTCATCTTGAATTGATTGAGACTTGTTTTTTGGTCTAATATATGAGACATTCTGAACAATGTCCCATGTGCACTTGAGAAGAATTTATAATCTGCTGCTTTGGATCGAATGTTCCTTGTATGTCTATTAAGTGCATCTACATTTGGTCTAATGTGTCGTTTAAGGCCCATGTTTCCTCACTGATTTTCTGGATGATCTATCCATTGATGTAAGTGCAGTATTAAAGTCTCCTACTATTATTGTAATGCTGTCAATTTCTCCTTTGATTTTGTTAATATTTGCTTTGTATGTTTTGGTGCTTTTGTATTGAGTGTATATATATTTATAAATGTTTATATCTTCTTGCTAGATTTACCCTTTTATCATTATGTAATGCTCTTCTTCATTTTTTATTACAGCCTTTATTTTAAAGTCTATTTTGTCTGAGTATCACTACACTAGCTTTCTTTGTGTTTCCATTTGCATGGAACATCTTTCTGTATCCCCTCTCTTTCTGAAATGAATCTCTTGTAGCCAGCATATAGATGGGTCTTGTTTCTTATCCATTCAGCCATTCTATATTTTTGATTGGAGAATTTAGTCCATTTATATTTAAAGTAATTATTGATAGGTATGTACTTATTGTCATTTTGTTCATTGTTTTCTGGCTGTTTTTGTAGTTTCTCTCTGTTGCTTTCTTATTCTCTTTCTCTCTTCCCTTGTATTTCTTGTGCTTTGATGGCTTTTTTTTTTTTTAGCATTAGGTTTTTATTTCTTTTTCGTTTTCTTTTATGTATTTGCTATAATTTTTGCTTTGTAGTTACCATGAGGTTCATATGTAACATCCCATGTATATAATGGTTTGTTTTATATTGATATCAACTTAAATTTGAGCATCTTTCAAAACTTTACATTTGTACTCCCACTCTCCCATCTGCTACATATTACATTTTTGATGTCAATTTACATCTTTTTATTTTATGCATCCCCTAACTAGTTTTAGTTAACTTTGCTACTTTTGTCTTTTAACCTTCCTACTTTATAAATGATCTATTTATTACTTTTACTATACATTTACTTTTACCAGTGAGATTTTTACTTTTGTATGTTTTCTTGTTATTAATTTGTGTCATTTCTTTTCAGCTTAAAGAAGTCCCTTTGACATCTCTTATAAGGCTGACTTAGTGGCGATGAACTCCTTTAGCTTTTGTGGGCCTGGAAAACTCTTAATCTCTCCTTCCATTTTTAATGATAATCTTGCCATGTAGACAATTGTAGGTTTGAAGTTTTCCTTTCATTACTTTGGATATGTTATGTGAGAGATGGGAAAGGTGAAACTAGAGATATAAAATAGATTTTGGAAAACTTTGTAAATAATATTAAAAAGTTTGGACTTTTTTCTGAGGGCAATGGGAAATTCTCTGAACTTTTGGCATATTTTGTTATAGTGAGGAAAATGTATTGAAAGGAGTAATATTGATTTAATAACTATGGAGATGGAGAAAACTATGTTGGTTTTAAAAAATTCAACAATTATTTATTCATGTACTCCCTTAGCCATTTAGGTATTCAACAAATATAATGACTGCCTACTATGTACTAGGTATTGTGACTAAATGTTTCTTAAATAAATAAATGTTGAATTATTTTAAATTAGTTATCATTTATTGAACACTTATTATATATCAGATACTGTTAAGTGCTCTACATAAATAAGGATGTTACCTTTAAGTAGATGAAGAAACTGAAGTAGAGAGAGCTCAAGCATATCAATGTCATATAGCTGGTAAATGGCAGAGACAGGATTTGACTTCAGATCAGTTTGACATCTTATTGGATTTGGTCATTCACTTAAATTACTATTGTTTTACACGTAAATTTTATTTATTTATTTTAATCTAAAGAAAAACAACAAAATATGTGAACTAATTAACTTTTTTGGTTTTAATCAGCAACATATATGCCAGTTATCCTGGATTTCCATAAAGAAGTTGTCTTTGCTTTGTAGATGAGTAATAATTTTATATATCTCTAAATGAGTACTTTGGTAAAATTTGGGGCACTCAAGCCCCAAATAAATTTTCATTCCCATGTCTTACTTAGATAATAAGATTTTTTCCCTTCTGTGTATATCCTTTGTTAATATTTATTAAAAGGGTAATTTTATTTTGAAATAGGAGAGAGGGGAATTTATGCTGCAAAAATATCAGTTTCCAGAGGAAGATGTTGTAAAATTGTTTATCTAAACACCTTTCATTTGGGGTTCAGTATGAATTTTCAATAGACGTTTTTCAGATAAGGAAGCAGTAATTCAAACGCAATTATACAAACAAGAAGATCAGAGAGGAATTATCCTAGAGAATATAAAATGGACCAAGAGCTCTTCGTCTGAGTCGTTGCAGCATCGGCTCACCAATGCAAAGAAAGGTAGGTGTCTATGCTGAGAAGGCTTTGTGAAAGGGATGTGCTTATTCTAAGTTTTTTCACTTTCACCATTTTAGCATTTATTCAAAAATGGCAAAAGCTGAGTGGTAATTTGTTCAGATAGGCTCTGAGAATTTTAATTATTGTTCCCCAAAAGTTCAATGTTGAATGAAGTTGAGTGAACTACATACACGAGGCTAAGAAAAAAATTTCATTGACTTGAAGAGGAAAAACTGGTCATTTCCCTGATGAAAGCTGATCGATGTTCATGGTTTTCCTATTTACATTTTGGTTTAAATATTTTTGTCAATAGGATAATCTGTTTATTAAATCCTCTTTACTAATTACTAATAATTATCTTTGATGACAATATCTTTTTGGGAAAACTTAAATTCAATTTTGAGTACCTGCAGGTGTAATTTACTCTGTGTTATTTTAGTTATTTAATAGCTAAACTACCTTGGGTGGTATCTGCAGCACATACCTGCCTTATAGTACAGTTTGCTCTCTAGAAAAATGTATTGCTTTAGTAAGTTTCCTGGATTGTTTATAGGGTGGGCAATTAATTCTTTTCATAGTATAGTAAGGGATTTGGAGAGAAAGGATTGGTGAAGGAAATTAGCAGAGCAGAGAAAAATGTGGTTTTTAAGAATGAAGGTAGTGAGAGCAAAAAAAAAAAAAAGAAAGAAAAAAGAGAGAGCAAAGGAGGAATAAGAGTCAAAAGAAAAAAACTGTCTTACAATAAGGAAAAACATTGAAAGTGTAGACATATATGGTTATGACACTGGAAAAGTTATTTAGGTCCTGAAGTCACGCCTTCTGTGTTTAGCTGTTCATTAATAATTTAGAGGCAATTACATTGCAGAGGTGAGAATCCAGGTGATAAAAGAAAAATCGTGGCAGATCGTGTACGCACGGTTGCATCGTCTTCTGTAGCATTCCAAGTACTTCACGTGTATTGTTTTATTCTTTTTTATGAATTTTGGAAGGGGCAAGTAGAAAAATGAAGGTACAAAGATATTAAGTTGCTCATTTACACACAATTACAACGAAATCTGGAAGCAGAATTCTAGGTCAGTTAACTTTTAGACAAGGAGTCTGACACTAATTTATCACATGGAACCATGACTGTGCTGAAAAGGCCTTCCTGATCATCTTCTGGTTCTGAGCTCTCCTTTTCTAGATGAGGAAATTGAGGCCCAGAAAGATCCTGTGGATGAAGTTTTACTAGTTGCAAAAAAGGAGAAAAAATAATTCTTACTTCCTTTACATTCTCAAAGTTATACAGCTACTTTGCTGATAATTTAGCACTTTTAATTTTTTCTTTTGTTAGTTTAGAGTTTCACATTTATAAAAGGAACTTTGAAAAAAATATAGTGTTCATAATGAACATGACAAAAAATGCACAGAAGTTCCAGAACATTTTTTCATCCTACAATTTAAAAACAGATCAGGCATGCTTGTCCCTTTCTGTTTTGCAGATGGGGAAATAAGGACCAGATAGATTAAATACTTTAGTTGATTTCTCATAGATCCATAGGAGATCTTGAAATAAAATTCTTGAATGCAGTTTTCATTTTTTCTTATAAGTTAATTGAAGCCAAAATTCTGGTTAACTGAGTCTATGAAATTTCAGTTAATAGAGGTCTTAATGTATGCAGCTTAAAGATATTATTGGGATATAACTGACAGATTTGAGAAAAATCTTGATACATATTGGATGATTGAATTATAATTAATTTAATAGAATAAGCAAAAAGTTTGCGTTCAAAGATAATAACACTACTTCATTAAAATGTGTATTTTCTTTTCTGACAATGATACTTGAGAAGGAAAAAAAATCCAAATATACCTAGCAAACATTACAATATTTGTATGATAAAAAAATCTTAATCTTTGAAGTGATCAACTTACATTCAAACATCTGAAACTTGATTACTCACTCTCAGTAGCAGAACTAAGATAATTATGTCATAACATTATCCAGATCATTATGATGCCCAGTTGATACTGAACAAACTCTCCCATCAGACTCTATTGAGATACATGTTCTCCTTCTGCCTGAGGCACAGTGGACCCTCTGGCGTCTTCTCTGTAGCCAAAATGTGTATTATTTCCCAGTAGATCCGCCATCCTTAGCTGTATTACTCCCATTGTGTCAACTTATGCTTTTCACATCTGTAATCTTTTTAAGATAATGAGTTCATAACATCTTCTGAATAACGTAATTTTTTAATTTGTCCAATTTTACTTCTTTCAGCTTTAAAATAACAGCCTAAGAGTGGAGAAGGTAGGGTTTCTAGATTTCTGGGTTAGCTCCGTAATACCAATGGTAATTTTAGTTGATCTTTTCTGGATTTCCGTAGCTTCATCTTGTCTTCCTTGTCAGGCAATGGGTAAGATTATATGTAAGATTATTTGCACTGAGATGGTAATGAAGTTTGATTACACATTTCCTTGGTTTCTTTGCCTTTCCTTTCTGATTATGACTGGTTTGCTGGCCTTTTAAGCTATTGAACCAACGTTTTTAAAAAACTACAGTTCTAAGAAAGCTCTTACTGGAGCCTAAATGTTATGATCATAGAGGCAGGGATTCGGATTATTTTCATTGAATGAATTGTTTTACACTTAGTTGACATATGTATCTCTGCCACTTTTTTGTTGTAGTGGTTCAGGCTTGCCGCTTCACTGCCCTATAGAGCTAAGTGGTACTTGCAAGCACGATCTTCACTATGTGAGCCCTTACACAAATGTGTGGGGTTTGGGGGTCACAGGCACATCTAAGTGTATCAAGAAAGGTTATTGAGAGTATTAACTATGCAAAAACACCTAATATAGGGCCTAGGACACAGTAGGCATTCAATAAATATACATATATGTATGTATATATATTTATATAGGTATTACTATATATATATATTTTTATCTCTTTCCAAATATCCCTTTTGAATGTCCTAAAGGATATATCTAACAGATTCTTTAATTTTATCTTTGGTTTAGCATGAGTGCTCTCTTCCTGATATCCATGCTTTTTGGCCTTGCATTTGGGCAAGCAACGTCTTTCTGTATTCCAACTGAGTATATGATGCATGTCGAAAGGAAAGAATGTGCTTATTGCCTCTCTGTCAACACAACCATCTGTGCTGGATATTGTATGACACGGGTATGTAGTTCATCTCACTTATTTTAGTTGTAAATTAGATAAACCTAGACTCAATTCCTTTCTATCCAGAAAGGAGGAATTGAGATAAGCCACAACCTCATTTCCCAAATCTAATGGTTACTGGCTTCTTAGAGGTTGAGTGCACAGGTTACAATATCATGTGGATCTACTTGGCATAATGGGGTACAGATAATTTTATAACAGTTTACTTCCAAACTTTATTTAAACCTTATATTATTCCCATGATCAGGGGTAAAAGGGGATGTTTGCCACTTTTGTCTCTATGGGGTTCAGTGAGGATGTGTTAAGTTGGCATTGGGGAATGGGACTATTCCCCAATGGGAATCTTCCTCCATTCCTATTTATGACAAAGGAATATAAGTGAATTAATTTTTATTTGTTTCCATTATCCATATATATTTTAAAGTCCTATCACACTCTTTTTTCTGTTCTTTCCTCAGGATATCAATGGCAAGCTGTTTCTCCCCAAATATGCTCTGTCTCAGGATGTTTGTACATATAGAGACTTTATGTACAAGACTGTAGAAATACCAGGATGCCCCCGCCATGTTATTCCGTATTTTTCCTATCCTGTAGCTGTAAGCTGTAAGTGTGGCAAGTGTAATACTGATTATAGTGACTGTATACATGAGGCCATCAAGACAAACTACTGCACCAAACCACAGAAGTCCTATGTGGTGGGATTTTCTATCTGATTTCAATAGCAATGTAATTTGCAATTCAATTAAATGTGTTTATCTGGAATAAAACTAATAACATATCAATATACTTCACAACACATCGTGTACATTTTGAGTATTATTTTATCCATACCCATACCCGTGCATGCATTAGAGAGCTTAGGGGCTTGAGAAGATAAGATGACTGGAAAAGCCTTTCGCGCTCATACGAAGGATGGTTGCCCTATGAGAGAGCAGTGTGCGGGTAAAATGGAGAATAGGAACATGAAATATTAATGGAAGCCAGCCTTGAGCAAGCTCCCTAACAGAGGGCTGTGAAGTTTGTCTTGACATAGAAAATGAACATAGGAATACTACAGAGCTATAAGGAAGGGGTAAAGTAATCTGCAGCTGAAGGAACACTTGGCATTAGGGTACCCATTAGGTCTGAACACTAGACTTTTCACTCATGAATTAAGTATTATCTGCATTTGATATATAGTTTTCAGAGGGGATATTATATTCCTGCAGCTTTAAGTGTTCATGTTATCAAGTGATATGAGAACCCAAAGCCCCAAAGTAATAGATGGAGAACCTGCTATTATCAACTTCCAAAGTACTGGAGTGGAGATGGAGAGTAAGGAATATGGGAAATCTGCAATAGAGTACTTTATCCTGGTCGTTCAAATGTTTACCAAAACTCATTAAATACTGTGTTCTATTCTAAGAACTATTCTCTTTAATTTAATTACTCTGGTGGTCTGACTGACTCATGAAAGTTATACCCCCAAAGCCTAGAAAAGAGGCCACGATCGTTTTACATGTAGAAGTCTAAATCCTTTGTAGTCCTTCAAGTAATAGGAGACAGGTTCCAGCATTTATACCAAAAGCAACTTGTGTTGTTTCGGCTTTCGATGTCATGAAATACTAGTATGATTTTGGAAGATTATAGAGATAGGGGAAGAGTGCTAAGGGATTTAATAGAGTAGAATGATCCTAAATTGTAATATAAACCTTCATTAATATTGAAACCCTGTTGCCTGGTAAATGTGCTTGGTAAGCGGCTATTTATTTTTCTCTTTCTTCCTTAGGTACTCTTTAATGAGAGTAGGTTTCAACAGATATGTGAAGTGAGACAGGCCTCGTACCCTGCAGACTTGACCTCAGAAAGATGATTTATCCTGTATTTGTTCATTTCTCGTCATCCAAACTGTTCCCATCAGGGTGAAAATCAATTGTCAGCAGGGCTAGTTGGCTTCGCTATATCCTGGTTGCATCCAACTGGGCATTTTGCCTGTGTGCTGTCAGTTCCCCAGTGGGTGGTGAGGTGGTATAGATGGATTAGTATCAAGCACACGCTCTGCCAATGGAGAGGGAATGGTTTATATATGATGTCAGGAATTTACATTATTTTTACCTTAATATCTGAAGTTGATATTAGCAGGGTCTCCGAATATTAATCTGGGGCTTTTGGTTCTCACGTTACTTGATAACATGGACACTTAAAGCTGCAGGATTATAATATCTTCTCTGAAAATTGTCTATCAAACACGGATATTTGATTATTGAATAAAAATTCTAATGTTCAAACCTAACTGGCACTAATCACATATGACTTTCATGGTACCCGAAATGTATTTTCGAGGACTTGAATGATGGAAAGGCTGAGAGGTTTAGGGAGGCCTTTGTAAGTAGTCCAGTTCAGAAGACATGGCTTACACGGGCTTACTTTGCCTGGGGAGAAGTCTAGATGTCGTAATGGATGAGGTGGGCCAGAGCCATCATGGACCACAGATCCCATCAGAGACAACTTGTTTCCTCTCACCAATGGCAACCCATTTGGGATAGATGCACATATAAATTATATTAAACTATTCTTGAAAGTGGAGTTGCCCAAGACAAAAAATCTTTAGGAGAGAGTTCAGGGATGGACATGACCAACAATTTGCCTCAACGGGATCCAGAAACTTGGATTCTTGGAAATGCTGTTTTGGAGGGTATTGGCATTCTTTGGGTTTAAAAGACAGAGAATGAATAGAGAACTTAGGAATGGGAAAGTGTAGAATCAGTGCTTGTGTAATAAGAGAAAGATGGAAACTTTGGGATATCTTCTAAAGTGGTCTTTAAATTCAGCCTAAAGTTTAAAGGAGTCAGTTCTGGGCAGAGGAAGTTTGAGACTCAGTGGTTTTTGTTTTTTTTTTTCCTAAATCCTTCTTGTTTCTCATTTGATCCTGCAATATAAAGAGTTATTTCATAACTAAATGGACTTGGGATCAGGACAGCAGCTATCTCTGCTCTTCTGATGGCCAAACCCTTTAGGAGTAAGTGAATGTAATAGGATAGATATAGTGGCAAGTAATAGCATAATGCTTCCTGATGATAGAAAATTTAAGCAATAACAGTTCTCTTTTATATAAGAAATTGCCCCTCTTACCATCCTCTTTGAGCAGCAAGTCTGCGTCTTGAGTGCAGTGAGAATTCTTTTATCGAGGTAGCTTCCAGGTTAAGGGTATTGTTCCGTGCTGGTTCTTCCCTACCCTCTTACCGCTCCTGGCTCATTCCTACTTATCTTTTAAAACAACTCTGTGTCACTTCCTCTACTTCTGTTACCCTCCCTCCTGTCGTTTTTGCCTGCCTTGCATCCATGTCCCTCTGGTAGCTGTACCTTAATTTCTTTGGGGGTTCTCTCTACCCTTATTTTCAATGAAATAGATATGGTTTGAGTGGGGCTAATGAGGGTGGGCATGCTACTTAGGCTCAACTAAGCCAGATGATTAAGGGATGGACATGTGACCCAATCTCTTCAGTAGGAGTCAGTCCCAGGGCTTCTGCTGTAACTTTTGGACAAAGAGAAGTACATGGCCTAAGTCAGGGTTCCCACGCTGACAGAATGTGAGCCTAGACCGCCGGCCATCTCTGTCCTCTCTTGCAGATGGCCTGCCTGAGAATAAAGCCAGCTCAGAGGGGAGCAAGCGGGAGTAAGAAGAGAGAGACCTGTTGATATTACTTGAGCATAATCTGAAGCCAACTTTAACTCTTAAATCATAACTTTCCTTTTCTGCTTAAGCTAGTTAGAATTGGGTTTCTGACAGTTGCAACTTCAGAATATTGACAGATTCAGCATCTTTATTACTAGTTTCAAAAGATGCTCCCGATCCCATCCTGCACTTCCTCTAGAATCTCACTGTTTCCTCTGCATCTGCTCTCGCCTCTTCTTTGCTGAACTTTGCTCCTCAGTGTGAAGCAGTCTTCAATCTCTTCTCATCCTAAGCAGAGAAAAACAAAAGCAAAAACAAGGAACAACTCTCTCCTGACCCCGTAAACCTTCTATTTGTTTGCCCCTCTCTCCTTGAATTCTTATTACAGTTTCTTTGGGAAAGAGCCCTATGTAGCCAGTTTTGGCTGCTATAACAGAATGCCACAGGCTGGGTAGTTGATAAACAACAAAAATCTATTTCTCACGGCTCTGAAGGCTGGGCAGTTCAAGATCATGGTGACAGCATGGTCGTATTCTGGTGACAGCCCTTTTTCCTGGTTCACAGCCAGTGCCTTCTCTCTGTGCCCTCAGTGGTGGAAGGGGCAAGAGATCTCTGTGGGATTTCTTTTATGAGAACACTAATCCATTCATGAAGATGCTGCCCTCGTGGCCTGGGCATCTCCCAAAGGCCCCGCCTCCTAACGTCATATCAGGCATTAGGATTTCAACTTATGAATTTTAGGGGGACACAAACATTCAGACCACAGCAAGCCCCCTATGTGAACCATTTACTTTCTCACTTCTCATTCTCTTCTCAACCGGCTACAATTTGACCTCCACTCCTATCTTCCTTTGCAACTGTTTTCAGTAAGGTCAACGGTGACTTGTTAATGGTCCAACATGCAGGACACTATTTAATTCTGACCTTGCCGGACCTTACTTCTTCCCCAGTGGGGCCAGTGGAGGTCACATATCTGGGTTCACAATGTAATACATCCATGGCATGTATAACCAGTCCCAACGAGGCTGAAGTCAACAATTTCCTCCTTCTATGCCTTTTTTTCCTACCGTTTTTTTCTAAAATGACTCAAAATCTATGGTATGGTCTTTAGCAGGCAACAGTAACGTAATTCTGGACTGTACTTCCTTTTGCGACTGTAACTTTGCTTGGTGCTGTAGGGGTGAAGACTGTAAACTTTGTGGCTAGTAGTGTGATAACCTAATGGGTCCTATTGACCTTTTGGTCACTGTTAAATGTAGAGCATATGAGAAACAGGTTTGTATTAATTCAACTTTGGATGTCCTAAGGAATTATACCCATTTCAGTAAAAGCTAGTTTAGATGGCAGTTACTGAAAGAATGCTGATAGTTAACAGAGACCCTCTAGTTTGAGATTAAGAAATGAATAGGGAGTAAAGAAGCATTTTGGCCTTTTAATTCAGTAGAGGATTTTAATTTTTTTAACTTTAATTTCTCACAGAGGTCTTAAACATGACAGTGGCTCAGATTTTTCAGATCTGGGCACTGCTGCTTTTATGTTGCAGATTCCTAAACTACAGTCTAGGCCAGACTTCTTCTCTCAGCTGTTTGTGTTTCCTCCTGGATGTCCTAAGTCATCTCCAACTTACATGATCACTAAAACGTGCTTTTCCTCCCGTGAGCCACCATCTTCTATCCCAAGAAACCTGGAGATGATTCTATGCTCCTCTTTCCCTCAATTTCTCTTACATCTGTCAACTTCTTCTTGGTAAGATTTCCAATACTGAAGCTCAGTAGTCTTTAAAAGGTTCAAATTTGATTTTCTAACTCACTGTTTAAAATTTCCCCGATGACCTCTGTACAAAGATAAAACCCCTGAGCACCGTTTAGCAGAGCCCTTCATCGCCTCGGTTCCTGACGTGCCCTCGTTGAGTGTTTCCATACCTTCTCTGTTTTGGGGTCTTGCACGTTGCTCCCCAGTAGTCTCCTTATCTTCTCTATGCCTTTTATTACCTTGGACTTGGCTAATTTGTATGGGTTCTTCAGGATTCAGTTTAGAGACCTCAAAATTCAGGAAAACTCTCTCCCCTGACTAGCTTCCCCAAGGTCGAATGGGTCCATTCTGGGTTGATGATTATCACAGTACTTGTCTGATGGTAATTAAACTTGCCAGCTTTTTTTCTGTTCTAAACTTCTTGAGGGCAAAGACTTGTCTTGTTCATCTTAGCATATCAGTATTCTTACAAAGTTTTTTTAATGTATGAAATAGTAGCCCCAAAACAAAGTAAAGGAAAAGTATTCTAATATTAGAGTGGGTTGCATCTTACAAGGCAGAGCAGGCCGAGATAAAAATATAGGAAGTCTGGCAAGGACGATGTATACCAAGTCTTTGAATTAAAATAGAATCGGGAAATATATCAAAAGCTATTCATTAATTCAACAAATGCTTTCAAACAGGTATTTGCTGAAGTATCTTCAATTACACATGATGTATGTTTGATTGGTAATTAACAAAATCTCTCTCTGTCAACATAATTATAACAATAGGTAATATTCATTAATTATGAGGTGTCCTAAGCACTTTCTTGGTTATTTCTTTCAATTTATATTTCTTCTACTTTATATAAGTAAAATCATCATAAATTATATGGGAAAAAGAATCCCCAAAATAAATACCAAAGCGTTTGGAAGGGTTTCTGGCACATTAGCTGAAAGCTTTATGAAATCAGCATGAATTTTGCCTTACTTCTATTCTTCATGATTCCCATGTCCCCAGCAAATAGCCATCTGAATAGTCTAAATATGTTCCTGGAATGTATTCCTTCTTTGTCATGAGGATATGAACAAAATGATTAACAACATTTTGCTCTAGAGTAGTCATTTCACCTCTCAGGGGAGACCTACATATGATACCTTACAGGTACGCTTTATAGTAAAAAAATAATGAGTCATGTGGAAAGAAAACAGCAACCTTTTGTCTTTCTTAAAATATACACAAATTTAGTTTTGATGAGTCTAAACTAAGACATTAGAGTTAATTGACTATCTTGAAGGACCCCCGAGTGCTCCCGCCTAGGCGTAGGGGATGTGGGGTTGCTGGTCAAAGGGATGTCAAGGGAGCAGTGAACCAGGAGAATCGGGGTGCACCTCCCGAATTCCCACTCGCTGCCCTTAGGGCCATGGAAACCATGTTTTACCCATGATGCGGACGGCGCCTCTTCCTTTCGATCTTTGACAACCGTACTTCAGAAGGGAAGATAAGCTTTCTCCTTCACTGTCATCATCCCATGAGCCCCCTTGTCACCAAGCCAAACCCCTTAGCCCTGCTCACAGGGACAAGGAGAGCAACAATCATCGACGACTGTGCAGAGGACTGCATCGGACCCGGTGTCTTCTGGGAAAGACGTATAAATTGGGTAAAACAATATTAATTGAAATATAATTATATGCAATAAAAGTCTAAACTGAGGGTGTTGTTTCTAAGTCCACCCCACAGGAGTAATTGCTACGGAAAGGGGTTACCACTATGTCCTTCCTTCATCATATTGTTTGGGATAACTAGTTGTTGTAACTTTAGTCATAGGAATGTGTGAATGAAGACATAATAGGATTTTAAGATAAATCAAAGAGGCAATTTCAGTACATAGAAAATTTAATTTGAAATAACTTAAAATATTTTATCAAGAAGTTTTAATTCAGTGTCTTGGCTCCAGGTGCTTAAGGAAATGTTTCGGTCTCACTTCAGATTAGTTCAGGTAAACAGACAAAACCAAAAATTTGTGTGTGTGTGTGTGTGTGTGTGTGTGTATGCACACATATATGTATACATGTAAGCACACACACATACATATATTGAAGTTTTATATATATATATATGTATTCAAGAGATATATATTCAAGATATATAGGAATTCAAGATATATTTTCAAGATACATACAAATCTACCCTGACTCAGAGGTGGAATTTTCTCATTTTACTCATTTTACTTATATTTTGGAAAAGTTACTTCTAGAGTGACACATTAATACATTTATGGAGCAGATATTATTCTTCCACTTTTTACTATTGTAGCCTTCTTTAAGGTTGTTATTCAGATATAGAATGAAACTCGCTATTGTTGAGTCACTGATGAGTCGGACTTGCAAGAAACCGGAGCATACATTTGGGCCTTTTCTCCGTCTTTAGGCAGACAGATGAGCTAAAGGCACTGGGAGAGATGGGTCGTTTGGTTCTTTGCTTAAAAGGTTATATTTCTCAACTTCTGGGGCACAGACATCTATTTCATAAAGTGATTGTTCTTAATAGAATCTAAATAGCCGTGTACAATTAAATTTTTAGCTTGCTTCCGATCTTGACTTTTTTTTTTTCCCTAGAAAAGCTTCCTCCGAAGTCGGCGGCAGCAGCCAGCGTGGCAGGAGAAGCGTGAAGCGTGGTCTCGCGGGGCGAGGCCCTCGCACGGCGCTGCGCCTTCGACCACTGTGTTTCGTAAAGTTTCTTGGAAGCGCACATTTTTCTTTAGTGCACAGGTGTACGAACTTATTCAGGGGTTCCCCAGTCTCCCATACTTTCACTTTCACGTGGCCTTTTAAAATGTAAAAACGAAAAAAAATAAACCTTCATAATTTACTAAATGTACCCAGTTGTTAGAAATGAATAAATACATCAATTTAAATCCTAATTTTAGGTTTATATACTTAAAATGAAGCTTCAAGACCGTAAAAGAACACGAAAGCTTTATTCTTATGGGACTTACACAGAATAAACCAGGTTTCTGGTGTGTGCGGCAGTATTTTTGTTCCCTTAGGTTGTCTCTGTTCTGTGCACACAACCAGGAGAAGGTGCTTTTCTTTATTTCGGTTTGGCCAAGGATGCTCATGATGTCACATTTGAATTATGAAGGATTTTGTTTTATTTATTTTAAATTGACGGAAACTGTAGTTCTTAATCTATAAAGAAGAATTCTCTAGGTGAATAAATAAGAAAAATACAAAAAAATTAGGAAAACATGTAAACTCAAGTTATGAGGTATTTTGAAGGTACAGTGCCAGTAGAAATTCTCTTCCCCATAGTTTGTAACTGCCACATCTCTTATTTTAGTCTTCCTATCCTTACCCTTGGAGAAACAGGGAAGTTTGAGATAAGAACCCTTTTGTGGATGTGAGGGTTGCAGTAGTTCAGAGTCAGAAAAGGAAAGTAATAAAGCAATATTAAAATGTCTTTATAGAAGAACAAAAATATTTCCTTAAAAAGTCTTTAAAAGTTTTTTTTTTTTTTCGGTCCTAAAAACACTCACTTTTATAGGGCACATGATTGTCTATGTAAGCACTCTTTCCAGAGAGAGGTTTTTTTTTTTTTTTTAAAAAATACTAGGAAAGTATGACTTATTCAAATTAGATTTTCCATGCTATATTTAGTTTTACAGATGTGTTTAGTTCTAAAACTGTGGTTTACTGTATTCTGGGGGTGAGTATGTATATTAAAAAAATCCCAGGAAACCCTTACACTCTACTCAGACACAGTCATTTATAACATGACTATGCCATGATCTCTCCATTCCAGGAGCTTATTGCTTCTGTTAACTTGAAATCCCTGAATTCTCTGTATCTCACTTTATATGGCTGGAGTCTGAGAAACTGATCCATTATCACTCTTTTGAATAGCCAAGTTTTAAAAGTATATCAGAGTTTTTGATCATTTTTTTTTTCTGAGAGTTAAATATGTCATTCCTTTCACATAATGAAAATCAGGAATCCCTACCCGGCAAACCAGTTTCATCCTGCGTGATGCGTATGCCAGAGGCATGCAGACCACACGTGAATATGCGCTCACTCTCAGACAATACACATAGGCATTCACTTGAGGGGTAAACCAGGAATGAGCCAAACATACATACATGTGCAAATGTACAATCGACAGCAAATTATTTTAGGTCCTAATGTCCTTCGAATATTAAAAATGAGCCGGCAGATAGCTCCTGTGACATTTCCATGAAAATTCTAGATTGCAATTTTCATAGAAGTAGCTTCATATCACATCTCGTGAGTTTCGTATTGCGCAGCAAAGGACCATGCTGAATATCATGCCAAAGATCTGAAACAGAAGGAAGCACTTATTAATGATTTTCAAACGATAAAAATTGATTAGAAGGTCAGTAAACAGCCTGTGTGTCTAACTTTACACATAATTATAGTCAATGAGTACTGGCATTTTTATATGGGCTACTTAATTATGGCTACTGGTTAAAGACTTCCATATTAACTCTGCTTAAAACACATTCCAATTTTATTGTTAAAAAATAACAAGGCTCTGCTTTAAGAGAAGGGTTCTATTTATAGCTTATAGCACAGTTCTTAATAATTGTAAAAGACTAATAATACACTACTGGTTTTGGAATTTTACATTTCAGGTTAATCTCAGATCTTTTAAATATTCACTTTGAAAAGTGTTTATAACCATTAGTTGTTTAAATACCCTTGGGTTCTAAATGGTTTTCTATTGTTGGAAAAGCTTTGGATTTTTCGCAACAGTGACCACATATTAAAAAGTGGAGCATCTCTTCATTCCAGTCCATTTTTAGGTATAAACAGTGCTTCCCTATTCAACTCAATAGTGTTACTAACGCATAAACCGACATGCTCGAACTATGATATTACTGATGTTCTTCTACCTCTTAGAAACTTTTTTGAGAAGCCATAGTTGGCAAAAGCAATAGCCACTTATACGGTCTAAATAGAAGGATGCCAAAAGATCCTCTCGTCTGCAATCATTTCCCCTACAATTTTGCAGAGCCTGTGGAATGCTATCTGTGGGCACGATGTTTATAAACTACTGTTGATGCTTATTTGTACCAGTACCATAACTCTCTAGTTCTCTCTTCAATCCTATTCTACAGCAGACTAGGATTTATAAATGCTAAATTAAGGAAGACATGTATTTATCAGTTATTTCGGAAGGGAAGAGGTAGACTTAGGTAAGGGAGGAGGCAGGATCTGGGCTCCAAGCTTCTGGCTGACAGAACTCGGTACCAGTGTGTAGCAGGGGAGACACCTAATGGACACTTAGCTAACTGATTACCCTGTGAAACTCTTACCCTTTTTGAAGAAAAGAATTAAAAGACAAAACTCTGGGGTGCTGATTCAAGATGGCCAACAGAGGGCATTCCCTGTGGCTGTAAGGTGGGATGCAACCCCTACTTCATCCGGGCTGTACTCTAAAGGGATCTCCTCAGAAAGAAGCTTTTCAGCCTTATCCTGCCACTGTCATAGTCAGAGGTGACCACTTCTAGGATGCTCATTCATGGAGATTATAGAATTGTGAGGAGGAGCTATCTGATACTTCTAGACAGAATGTTTTCAAATCTTCTGTCTCAGAATGGTGATCTGGCTAGCCCCAGAGTGGGTGGGGATGACCTGAGAGGTGTCCCTGGATTGGGAGGTCCTCAGCATAGTATTTTCACCCACTGCCCCATCTCTCTGTGCTCTAGATACAGAAAAGAGGAAAGAGGCTCTTGTGTGTCCCCCGAGAACTGCCAACTCATTGATTTTCTTGTAATTCCCATTGCCTCTGCCTTAGCTTGGGCCATGAATTAATCTATATAGAGGGCCAGAGGTTAAGTACTATCTCAGCAGTAGCTATTATCACTCACCCCCTGGACAATGGAAATCGCCTCTTTACTGGCCCTACCTGACTCTAATCTTGCTTCCCTCCAACTTTGCCTCCACGCTCTACCGCAGGTCCTCCAGCCCTCGATGGCTCCCCTCTCTCTACCTTAAGGATGAAATCCAACCTCTGAAAAGGTCACACAAAGACCTCAGTCATGGGGACCCTCACACCCTCTTCATGTCATTTGCTCGCTGCTCCTACCAGGCCCTCTTGCCTCTATCAATTCTTGTGCACTTTTCTCTTGTACTTTAGAGGAGCTGAGCCACCTGCAGGTGCCTGGATGCTTCAGACTTTCACATACATTATTCCCTTTGCCTGGGTTCTAGGTTGGGGAACACACAGATTATACATAGAGCTTTTACTGAATGCTATGTTCCAGATACTTTATCTGAATTAATTTTTAACTTCATATGTATTATCCCATTTAGTCTTTACAATAATCTTACGAGTTTGGTATATTAAAACCCTCATTTTACAGGTGAAGGAGTTGACGCATAGAGAAATTAAGAAGCTCTCCCACGGCCCCAGGGCTCGTAAGTGGTGAAGCTAGGAGTTGAATCCAAGTAGTGTGAGGCCAAAGCTCACGCATTACACTATACTGTGCTGCCTCTGCAAATCACAGGTGAGAGAAATTCACCAGGTATGATGTTTTAAATTTCTAACAGTAGGAAGAGAACAGAATTGCAAATCACTTGTCTAACTTAAACTTGGTGGCTTTGAAACGGAACGTTATTGCAATGATAAACTCGAGGTCATCATTACGTTAAAGTTGAAAATATTATCATATTTTAGAGAACTAAGTATTAATGTATCTAATTAACTTCGTTCTTCAATGTCCTGTTAACGAATGCCTTTGTCTTTTAGGCGAAATCTCTAAGATACTGCCATCATGCTTGAGGAGAAATAAGATGCAAAGGTTCAAGGCTTCTTAGAGGGAAAAAAAAGGATGTTCTGGAACTCTCTCACCGTAAGACCTGCAATTCCAATACCGACAATTCCAATGAGCTGGAGCTTCACACTGATTATGGTCTCAATTTCATCAATACAATTCTGTTTTGGAAAAAAAAAAGTCAGGAATAACAAACAGCTGATAGTACAGTGGTCCCCTCATCTGTGGGGGATATGTTCCAAGACCCCCAGGGGATGCCTGAAACTGTGAATGGTACTGAACCCTATACACATTATGTTCGTCCTATACATAAGTACCTTTTTCACTTACAGGAAGCACTGTAAGTGCAAAATTTCTCTTTGGCATATCCGAATGGCGAGCAGCACTACCCTTGTGCTTTGGGGCTACTGTTGAGTAAAATGAGGGGCAACTGAACACAAGTGCTGGGACACTGCAACAGTTGATCTGATAACCAAGAGGGCTACCAGGTGACTGAAGGACAGGTCGCGTGTACAGTGAATGAGCTGGACAAACGGACAATTCACAAACCACGTAGGACAGACTGGGACAGCACGAGATTTCATCATGCTACTCAGAAGGGTGTGCAGTTTAAAACTTATGAATTGGTTTATTTCTGCGATTTTCCATTTCACATTTTTGGACCGTGGTTGGCCGTGAGTAACTGAAACCGTGGAGAATGGAAGCGTGGATACAGGGTATGACTGTGTGATCATCACCCTAACTCTACAGTCATCCTGTGAGAGTTAATCCATGTCAACTTCTGCTTGTGTTTAAACCATTCCTCTTACACAGCATCATTTTGACAACCTTAAGGCAAAAAATGTAGTTTGAGGGAAAAAAATACAATCCTCTCCTTTTGGTGGAATTTTCCTATTTAGGCCAATGGTTACTTCAGAGTCCTGAAATCTGGCGAGAGGAAGCTATTCTGGAACCTGAGACATTAAAAAAGTTGGGGCCTCTTCTTACGTACAGTGAACTGAAATAAGTAAAATATCCCTTTGCTTTCATGTTGTTATTTATAGTTTAAAAGATTTTTTACATACTTGATCCAATTTACTATGCAAGGTAGGCATTATCTAGTAAGAAGATAAAAAGTCTGTACAGGTTGAAGTTAAACAAAGGAAAGCCAAGTATTGGGAGCTAAGGACCATGTTCTTCCACGGTGGCTGGACTGGGTGGGTCCCCATCCTTTCATCTGTGTCCCATGTGCAGGGTAGGTTCCAAGACCTTCATGGATTGGGGAACATTTGAACAGGGAGGAGAACAGATTGCTTGCAATCTTAATTAGTTTTTCTAGGGTCTATTCATGTATCTTAAATACAGAGATTGGCTCTCAATCCAACCGTGTGCCTAGGCTAGCTTACCACTGGTCAGCTCCCTCTGATACCCACATAAGCTCTATGAAACCCTTACCACTACCCTCATGTCTCCATCACCCTCTATTCATTCATCTTTCATTCATTCATTCATTCATTCATTCAACAAACACTTCTTGAGCATCTACCTTGCACCAGTTACTGAAATGGTGTGGTGGATATGGGGATAATAAGACACAGTTTCTTTTGCCCTTAGGGAGCTCACAGTTTAGATAAGGACACAGACTCACAAAAAATAATTAAATGTAAAAGTTTGAGAGCCACTGCTCTAGGTAGTTTCTTACTTAAGAAAATGAGAGTCAACCCATAGAAATGCTTCCAATCTTCCCCTCCTTCACCTATAAACTTATATGCTCCATTCACTCAATGCCAGGCACTGTCGTAGGTAATGAGTGTGCGCAGTGAACCAGACAGCACCTCTCCTTCCTTCCTTCCTTCCTTCCTTCCTTCCTTCCTTCCTTCCTTCCTTCCTTCCTTCCTTCCTTCCTTCCTTCCTTCCTTCCTTCCTTCCTTCCTTCCTTCCTTCCTTCTTTCCTTCCTTCTTTCCTCTCATTAAAGCCAGAGAAGTGCCCTTCTCCGTTGAGAGGTGACCCCTTTGCTGGCTCCGGATCTCATTCCCTCTCAGCTCCTCAGGAAGCCTGTGCTGTCAGTTACCTCCTCTCCTTCCTGTACGCTCAGCCTCTCCTTCTCTGCGGACGTTTCCACTCATCATACAGCGCCATGCTCACGTTCTTCAGTCTAAAACAAAACATCCCTTTCATCCTGTGCCCCTCTGGCTCCACCCACACCCCTCCTTTCTTTCACAGCCAACTTCTTTCTGTGAAAAACAAAACATGTATTGATTTATTTAGTTATAAAAGGAATATGTGCTTATTGTTGAAATTTGGAAAATAGATGTTAAAAAAATAAGAAACATTTGTACTACGACTAAAGATAATCACTGACATTGTCAGCGTATTCTTAACACAAAGACGCTCACACTTAGTCCATTCTCTATATAAAACGGTGTGCTTTTGAAACTTAACAATAAACTTTAAAACTATCTTCTTTCATTAAAAATTCTTTGAAATCGTGACTCTTAATGGCTGTAAAATGCTTTGTCATATGATAGTACATACTTTATTAAGACAATTCCTATCATTACCTATTAATGGACTGTCCAGGATTTTGTTCTTATGAATACCACTGCATGAAAATCTGTCCACAGCTCTGATTTCTTTTCCATAAAATAAATTTGAGAAGTGAAATTTCTGGATCAAAGGGCATGAACATACTTAACCCAGTAGTCTTATATACTCACACTGACCTCTAAAAATTTTGTACCAATTTCTCTGAAAATGCTCATTTCACATCATTTATGCCAACACTATATATTATTATTAAGAAAAAAAAAAAAACTTGGCCAATTTCATCTCTCTTTTTCAATTCTCTTTTTCTGTACTTTGCCCAAAGCCAAAGTATTTGAAAGACAGCCCTCCCTCCTTCGGTCTGATTTCATACGGCTCAGGTTCTGTCCTTGCTCTGCCCCTGACAAGTCACCAGCTCCTTTTTAAAATGCTCAATCCTGGCAGCTTTTCAGGATGTCTTGGGCTTTCAGTCCCCCACACATGCCATCATGTTTTCTGCTGTCGACTGTGATGTTCCCTCTGCAGCCGGGTCTGCCCCGCCCGGTGACGTCACATCCTGGACGGCTTCGCCCAGACATCGTCGCTGCCGGCAGCCTTCCGCCACCGCTCAGGCCCGGGCCGCCTGAGCTCCCCTCGCGCTGTCACAGTGCCTCGCACGTCTGCGCACGCCGCCGTCACAGCGCTGTACCCACTTCTCTGCGCGCCTCTCCCATCGGAACGCAAGCTCCTTGAGAGTAGAGACCGCGTCACTCATTGTATCTGCAGTGCCTGGCATAGGTCGGTGGCGGTAGATGCTGAGCCAGCCTCAATGGGCAATGGCAGCGCCTGGCCCCGGGGACCATACCCCACCCCGTCGTGCGTCTCCTGACTCGCGTCTGCCTACTCTTCCCAGTTTCCTTATTCGGCGTCTCTTCCCCTGCCCATCTTTAAATGTCGTTGTTCTGCAGAATGTTATCCTCGTCCTTCTTTTCTTCCAAACCGAATGGATCAAATTCCATCCGCACAGCTTTAAGATTCCCAAACCTCTCTCCTGAGCCACAAACCAGATTTTCCAACTGCCTCTTGGGCGTTTCCACTTGGAAATTCCACTGGCTCCTCAAAATCACCATGTTAAACACTGTGCTCGCTTTTCTTTTCTCTAAAACGTACTCCTCTAGTCCTCAGCTCAATAGATGGTACCAGCATCTCTCCAGACCAGACAGGCCAGCCCGAAGCCCAGCAGCGGGTCCCTCCCTCTTCGCTCTCGTCTAACTGGTCACCGGGTCCTGCAGATTTGAGTTTCTCAAAGGCCTTCTCCTCCCCGTTCCTGCCGCTCAGTCCAGCTCGTTGTCAGTTGACGTCTCTTGGCTGACAACGAGCACAGCAGCCTCCCTCCCCCCCGGTCTCCCCGGCTGCCAGCTGTTGGTTTCCCGCCGGCCCTCCACATCGCTACTACAGCCAACGCCACCCAGGGTCCACCTTCAGTGGTTTCCCAAGCATCAGCGCGAAGTCTAGCTTGTGGCTTCACAAATATCCAGGCCCCTCAAGAACAGGTCCGTCCTCCTAAAAGGACCGTCTCTGGGGACGCGGGGGCTTTCTTGGATCCCGCTACCTTCTCCTGCCTCTGTCCCCTCCGCCTGGGATACTCATTCTCTTGTTTGCTCCTGGAAGATTCATCCTTCAGAAGTTGTCCCGAGGCCTCCTGTGAACCCTCGGGCCGTGGTCCTGGCTGAGCCTTTGCTCCGCTGCTACCCCGTGGGGTAGCGGCTCCCTCCGTGTCTCCCCAGCGGGCAGCAGCTGCGCCTTATTTATCTCCTCCAACTCAGAAAGACTCGGGACGTGTTCAGTGGCTGAGTCACAGCACGCGCTGGGACTAACATCTCACCCACCTCATCGCAGCCGAAGGCCTCAGGCGTCGACACCATCGTCATGTTTTCCTCCTCATCTCTCACTCTGTGCCTGCGCTTTCCCCAGCCACTTCACCGACACCGCGTGGCAAGTGTCACCGAGGGTCTCGCAAGCACCAAATCCAACAAGTTATTTCCAGCCTTCATTTCCTCGTCCGCTGCCCGGTGCTCAACTTCACGGACGGGCCGTCTCCTCCCTCGTTCCCAGGTGCCACCGCCGCTGGACTCTGCCTGACTCTGACTCCTCCTTCACAGTCCTGTCCTGGCGTCTTGTCCTCAGCTGACTCCTCAACCAACAGTGTTCGCAGCCACCTTTCCTTACTCCACACTCTCTGCTGGGTGTTCCCATCCACACCCACAGCGTCAGCTACCACCGAAATACTAGGATTCCTACATGGCGCCTTCTGCGCAGATCGCTAGTAAGTCCCATGGGCACCTGAAATGCAAACTTGACCCGAGCCGAAGCTGTCGTCTGCCCCCGGGATCTGCTCACCCATATTCTACTTGCTCAGTGAGTGCAGCCTCTGCCCAAGCAGAAGCCTGAAGTCTTCCCTTCTTCTCTAAGAAAGCGCCCAGACCTGTCGATTCCACTCCCGCACATCTCTGCGTCTGCCGCTTCCACCCCGCTCCACTCTCGTGACTGAGTGACTCTCTCTAGCTCCTCATCTAAGCAGCCTCCTTCCATTAGTCTCTAACCTTCCCTTCTACCAGGCACACCCGGCAGCCTAAATACTCTTTCTACAATACAGAACTTACATGAATGCTCTGAGCGGCCCCAAGCTTCCGGTATGAAGTCACACCTTTGCCTGCCTCTCCAAAAATGTCCCTCACCATTCCCTCTGGACTCCCTGTCCTGCAGTCCGGGAGCGTCACCCTGCCAATGCTTCTGCTCCTGCTGCTTTGTGAGCCTGCAAAGACCTTCCTTTGTCAAGATTCAGCTCAGGGACCCCATCTTCTGTGCAGCTTTCCTAAGCCCACTGCATCTCCATCGTCCCTCATTCAGAGCACAGACCACTGAGGCAGGGACAATGTGTTTTTCATCTTGGAGTTTCCAGAACCTGGAATAGCGCCTGACACACAGCACTTAATAATGAGGCATTTATCAGTGCTGTGACTCCCACGGAGGGGTGTAGGGCAACATTCTCGGGGGGTGCCCCTCTGGCCCTACTGATCTTAACTAATGCCACGGCATTCGCATCATTCCCCAGGATGCTGGGAGACTGGGACTCAGCACCACTTTACTCATTTCACACAGAATAAAGCCACGGCACAGAAGGCACTGGGAGAGGGCCTCCCTGAATCACGCCGGCCCCCCAGAGTGCGAGAATCGCCTTACACTACGGGCGGGAGAGGGCCTGCTGGAGAAGCTTACCTTGGGCCCGAGAAGCTCCTTTGGGCATGTGGGCTGGACCTGTTCAGAGCTTTCTTTTCCACAGCACTGAAACTAGAGATTCAGAAAAGAGTTTTTAGGACGTGGGAGGGAGAAGCGGCAGGTGCAGATCTGGGCACCACTGCCAGGGATTAGGAGCCCTGTGGCAGCACAGCAGCTACGAGGCCTGGTCATGCAACCCAAACCACCATTTCTGGAAAGAGGGCGAAGAGTTGCATAATTGTGCAAAACAAGAAAACGGCTTCTCTAAAGTTGTCTGAGTTTTACGATGGGAAGTGACTCAAGGGAACCCAAACAAGGCAAGAAGTTAATTGACAGTGTCTGTGTAAACTGTTGGTTTTTAGACAGGAGTTGGGCCTTTAGATTTTTTCTTTCAGCC
>NW_011888787.1:4579945-4585935 GCF_000151845.1 Pteropus vampyrus | reverse complement strand
GGCGGGAGAGGGCCTGCTGGAGAAGCTTACCTTGGGCCCGAGAAGCTCCTTTGGGCATGTGGGCTGGACCTGTTCAGAGCTTTCTTTTCCACAGCACTGAAACTAGAGATTCAGAAAAGAGTTTTTAGGACGTGGGAGGGAGAAGCGGCAGTTGCAGATCTGGGCACCACTGCCAGGGATTAGGAGCCCTGTGGCAGCACAGCAGCTACGAGGCCTGGTCATGCAACCCAAACCACCATTTCTGGAAAGAGGGCGAAGAGTTGCATAATTGTGCAAAACAAGAAAACGGCTTCTCTAAAGTTGTCTGAGTTTTACGATGGGAAGTGACTCAAGGGAACCCAAACAAGGCAAGAAGTTAATTGACAGTGTCTGTGTAAACTGTTGGTTTTTAGACAGGAGTTGGGCCTTTAGATTTTTTCTTTCAGCCTGAGAGTAATTCAACCTGCTGAGGAGCTAAAATTTTATGAGCTTCAGGAAGGGCTCATTAACTGGGGACAGTCTAGGACAGAGGGCAGAAGTGGCCACAGTAAACTCCAAGGACTAAAATACGGGGGCTTGGAGACTGGACAGCAAACGGGTGTCCTGCCCCATCGCTGGCCCTTCAAAAACAAAGGAACCCGTGTGCTGCTTGCTGTCCTTGGGGCGACTGAGGCTGAACAGGATAGATGGCTGGCACTTTTTAGGACATTCCCGTGACAGACAAGAACTGGGCTACCTGAGAACACTTGGCTCAGGAGCTCAGAGCTACGTCTCTGTGCCACGGCGGTTAAGGAATCAGGGAAACTGGCTTGGCCCACGTCCTCCATCATCCTCCTTTACCTGCGTGCAGCTCTGAGCACTGCACTGTGGGCACCCTCCCACACCCACAGCACGTTCCGGGAGAAGGGGAGCAGGGCTGTTTCTCGCGCCATTTATTCTACAAACGAGGGAGCATCAGGCGGGGGCAAGGGACTTGCTCAAGGTCCCGAAGCGGTTCGGAGGCAGAGCTGCAGGTGGAAATGAGCTTTTCTGACTGGCAGGTCACGGTCATCTCTGTTACACCATAATGCCGCCCTTGGAAAGAGCCTGCCATTTACTTGGGCTGCTTTCTTAGTGTTCCCGTTCGTGCTGTTGTGTCTCTCTGGGGCGTGCGTCCTGACTTCTTCCCATGGATTCTGTGTGTGAGGCCTCTTTCTCTTCCAGGTCCTACGTGATGCCAGCTGTGGCTGCCACGAGCCGGGCAGAGCGGGGCTGCTGCTTAGTCTCACTGAATTTATTCTCATTCGCAAGCCAGGTGATTTGGAAGAACCCGGCTCATGCTGCGTCTTTAGAAAACATGATTTTAAGGAAGAAGTAAAGTTACTCACTGTCGAGTGGAAAGTAATGAGAGTCCCATTTCCCTTCTCCCTGTCTTTAAGGTAATCGATATAAGCCTCTTCATACATGGTCTGAACATGTCGTATAGCCTGAAAAAAAAAAAAAAAAACACCCGGAAAAACCAAGAGGACAGTGAGTGGGAAGTTTCAAATGTCCCCCTTGCGTCAAGAAAAACCCCCTCTTCCTTACCCTTCAAAAATCTGGCCTATGCTTCCATACGTTTATCCGTATTCGAAGATGATTCTGTCTATATGAAACAGATGATCGATTCTGCAGTGTCTAAGATACTTTTGAAGATGGAAAGCCAGATTAACCAAGAACACTTTTCATAGACTAGAAAGTTTTCTTAGAGGGGAAGTTCTCAAACCTGGGTGGATGTCAGCACCCCCGGGCCCCGGACCCTCAGCCTCGCTCAGGCAGTTCTGACCCACGGCCAGGGCTGGGAATGACGTGGTCTTGGTGCCCCACTGGTTAACTGTCCCTAAGTTTTTACATGACATGGTTTAAAGGTGTTCTTGGCCAAGGGAAACTGCTTCAGCATTCAAACATCCCATAAAACGTGGGGAGTGCTTTTTCCAGTAGAAGGGCATGGGATCCCAAATCCATAGAGATCTCAAAAAATCACAAGATCCAGTTCCTCTAAGCTACAAACATAGCCAGCTACTTTGGAAAAAGGAGGTGATATTTACTTATTTTTTACATATTAACCATTTTAAATAATCTAATATAAATTCACAAATATAATACTGACTGCACATGAATTTATGCGATAACCAATAAACTTAAGATCCTATTCTTTCTCCTGTTCCTTTTCATCCCTTTTTCTCCCACAGCGTGTTTTAACCTTCTAAAAAGGCCACTTCCTCTGTGGGTTCTCCTGATGACCTATTCTGGACACCTACAGTTTGAGCACAAATCTAAATAAACTGGCTTCACCAGCACACAGAGGTCAGGCTTTAGTCTTGAGGTGATGTGGCCTTGGGCCAGGCCAGGCCCTAAGGACAAATGACAGTCACAAGGATAAGAATGTTCTTCCCCATCTCTCTTTCTCGTGTCTGCATTCTAACCTCTACTCCATTTCAAATGGGATAACCTTAAACTAGAGAGCCTTTAAAAAAATTATAGACCCCTTTATAAATCTAATGAAAGCTCTGAACTATCTCCCCAGAAACATCTGTGCACATATGGCATGCACACTCATACACACGTATGCATAGTTCTGTACAATACCTCTATGGAAAAAGTTCTATGGAAAAAAGTTCTATGGAAACAATAATTATGGGGGTTATTTAGTTTTGTAATATCATTGTGGGTATCAATATCCTCATATTCTTTGCCATAAAGAGAACCCTTTAACCACCATAAAGAGAATTGTAAGTTTTACTTACTACACCCTTGCCTATGAAAGCAAACACTCCAGTGGTTACTTCAGCAGCAAATATCACCAGCAGGCAGGTGAAAAACTGTAGAGAGAAAATACAAGTTCATTAATTCAATACCTTTCGATTTATTTAGCCTCTTTGAGAAATCTTAGGCAAGGTTATTACTTTGAATTGATCTAGCAGGAAGCACTTGCCCCTTAGTCCCCTCGTAGTTGGTTTATTCATTCATCCACTCATTAATTCATTCAGCAGTTGGTTATTGAGCATTTATTTTGTGCCAAGTACTGTCCTTGGTGCTGGGTATACAGTGGCTAATAAGATAAGATCCCCATGTCTCTGCCACCATGGACCTCATATTAGAAAGCAGAAGATATGATACATGAGTAAAGCAATAAAAATGTCAAATAAGGTAATTCCAGACAGTGATACACAAATCCCACCACCTAGAACAGTACCTGGCACCTATGTGTTCGATGAACACTTGGTGAACAAAAGAGGTTCTATAAAGATAAGGCCAGGAGGTAGAGAGTGACTGGCAGGGCCTGGCTTTGGGGAAGGTGTGACCTGAGATTGTGCAGTCTGGAGGGCTTCTCTGAGGAGGCGGGAGTGGAAGTGAAGGTCTCCTTCTCGACAGATTTCTGTTCCTGTCTCGTGGGTTGGCCCTGCTCTAGCTAAGTTCGGTGATCAACAGGACAGATTGATGCTCAGCAACAGGGGAAGGAATGGAGGGCGGAGGAAACGAGTTAGAAATTGTACACAGGAAAAAATCAAAGACTGCAGTGAATAAGATGAGGCTGCCTAGTAAACCCTCGTGGAGAGATACAAAACATTCCTCTCTTCCTGCCCCTCTTCTTCCGCCACCTTGTTTTCCTTAGGTCTGCTGGCGTTGGATGTATAGCCGTTTATTTAAATTACGTCATTTTTTAAAAAAACAGGTGCTGGTTAAAGTAAGCCACGAGAGGGATGCTAAGTTATTGACCTCACACGGCAATGCTTTTCTTATAGGTAACATCATTTTCCTGGCTATTGGAAACATTGTAGCTGCCTCACTCACTGTGAAATATTATTTTTTTTAAAGAACAACCGTAATTGCCCCTTATAATTATTAGGCACTTTCTTCCCACTAATGACCTCGTATTTCCCCCCACACTTTCCATCTGGGGCTGAGTGATGGGGAAACTGAGACTCAGGGGGAGGGAGCGAGTGTCAAGGTCTCAGTGGGTGGGAGGAGCTGGCTCTGGAGGCCAGGTCCGGCTCCCTGCAGGCCACGCCCCCTCCTCTCGGCCCCGGCGCCCCACTTACAGATCCGAGCACGCACTGTGACTCCCGCATGGCTCCGCAGCACCCGAAGAAGCCCACGGCCATCATCAGGGCCCCCGCTCCAACCAGCACGTAGAGCCCTGTGGGAAGAGGGCAGAGGGGACGCTGACCGCCCAGCCAGCTGTCTCTCCAGCACGGCTCTGCCATCGCCGCTCCAGGGGGCCTGCAGGGCCAGGCGTTCGGTTGTTATGAATACAACGGGTGACACTCGTCGAAGGCTTGCTGAGTCTTTGCTTTCCCAATTTGGTCTGCAGGAGGATCCCAAGAGTAGGGGCTACTGTTTTCCCCAAGGGACAGGGGGAGCCAGAGCTCAGAGAGGTAAGGGGACCCTCTCGGGGTCACACCCCACAAGGACTGGAAACCCGTTGGGCCACCCCCACTAATCATCCCATAGGCCTCCCATCTGCCAGGCACCTCACCTTTCAGACTCCTACCCCCCTGCAAAGTGGGTATTCCCACATGCGTGTGAAACTGACGGAGCTGAGTCCAGGGGCCAGGGCCAGAGCTGGGACACAAAGCCACACTTCCCTAGGAGCCCATGGCCGCTCACAGCACTCTGGAATTAATGGCTGTCTCCCCCTTGTGAGAGTCCATGAGGACAAAGTGCCTGGGAGGGAAAGAGGGCTGATGGTCCGCCCGGGCAGAGGTGAAGACGGGAGACAGTGGGACGCCAGCGGGGGCTTTTGGTTACGGAGAGGGGGGCGGTCACAACAATAAGGCAATAAGGTTTGTGTGGATTGTAAACTGGAGGCCAAAACCTGGAGCAACAGAAGGCTGTGTTATAAGAACAGCCATTGAGGGGAGGTGAGGATATAATACACACCGAATTATGTTACTATTAATATAACATTAGCTACATTTATTGAGGGCTTCTTTTCTCCAGGTACTGTTTTAAGCACCAAGTACAGATAGATTAATTTAATCTTTATGAAGCAAGTACCATTATTATCTCCATGTTTTAGACAGAGGAACCGGGCCCCAAAGGTTAAGCAATTTGCCCAAGATCATAGAGCTGAGATAAAAATACCCGTCTGCCTTTAGAGCCAGCTCATCGCCATTAACCTGTCCTGCCTGTCCAGCTATGATAGTGGCCTTAATTTGGGTGGTAATTTCACTTACTACAGATGTCATGCCAAAGGAACACTTGTTATCCCAGAGAAAGCAAAGGGCAGAAATGTTATTGGAGAGACATAAAGCCAAGTCCTTTCTTATTTCCTTCTCTGATCCTGAGATAAGTTAGAACACAATAGAAGGCCTGGCACTTGACTTGCTTAGAATATTGCCAGTCGCCTCTATTTTATGTTTTTGCGTTTTATTCACATGAGTCACCTGGAAACCACACCCAGTCACCCAGAGGGTGGGGATCTGGGTCCCACCTCTGTGGGGAAACCCTGACCCCGGCCAGCAGGGTGCCTCCGGGGGGCCCCTCTGGGTCCTGAGGTTGGTTTGTGGGCAGATCTATCTGTTTCTCGCTCTGAGCCAGAGCGCGCAGGGCTGCCTGCTTCCTGCTCCGCCCAGACCCTTCTCCAGCCTCCCCCGGGGCCCCCTGGGGAAGCCCTGCTGTCTGCAGGGCTGAGAGGTGTTTGTTTGTATCCTGCTCTGCTGGTTTTGCCACTTCCTCTTTTTGCCTCTTCTCTAAAAGAGCAATTTCATGAGAATGAACCCGAAATGAAAGAAATAATTCCATATGTAAAATAGTACTATCTCTGGGCCCACTGCCTAAACACCTCATTGTTTTAAAAAATTTCTTTATTTGCCAAAGCTCAAAACAAACCCATTAGGTAAGGCAAGTGTTATGTTTCTGTGTCACTAACGGGGGTCAGGGAGGCAAGATGGCTCCAGGCAGGACACTCAGGCCGAGGGCCCCATTCCCTCCGGGCAGGGTAGGCAGCGACAGCACCTGCTCACCTCCCTCACAGAACATCTCACGGG
>NW_011888787.1:4574628-4579075 GCF_000151845.1 Pteropus vampyrus | reverse complement strand
GGCCTCTTGTGTGTATGTGTGGGTCGGGTGACTCAGCCCAGGGCCCAATGAGCCCTGCTTCTTGGAGCTGAAGGGAAAATCAGAAGAAATTCTACAAGTGGCAAAATCACTTGGGTCTCCTGAATCTAGTTCCAAATCTGGTTTTACGCGGCGCACCATTAAAGCCACTGTGGCTTCCAAGGGTACCTTATCCTTTTCTGATCTGGCTCTCAAAAAATAGCTCTCAAAAAAAATCTGTTAATTGCGTGTCACATATTAATTCCAATATGGTTTCTGTAGAGCCCCCGCCCTCCCACAGCAGCCTGTGTGAAAAGTGTCTGACCTATTTCCCGATTCCCCATGTGCTCTGAGTCCTACTTCCCTCATTTTGAGAAAGAAAAAACTCTTTGGAATTACATGGTGAGCGAAGCCGGGCCTTGCGACACAAGCGATGTCGGATGACAGTCCCTGACGATTCCATCGCTTGTTTCTTAGGCTTCAGATGCTTCTTTTTTTAAGTTAAAGCATCGTTTCGGTTAACACAGAAAGGAGACACAGAGACCTCCGAAAAGCCTCGTCTGCACCGACTCGTTTTAAAACGGCTCCTCCCGTTTAGGGACTGGACAGTGGCACGGTCATCAATCTCAGTGGCTTTTTTGGCAGCGGACGGTTTTACATACCCAGTTAATGACCATTCCTCATCTAAAAATATTTTTCTAGGCCTCTTTGTGACTGTCCTTCCTCCCAGCTTGCCCTGGACACGCATATTTACATCCGTATCTAGAATATCGGATGGGACTTAGTTTATGGGGAAGGTTAAGGCTTGGGTTCTTTGAAATAACAGCGGCTATCCACTGCTGAGTACTGTTCTCAGAGTGTTCGTCATGGAGCCCTGAAAAAACTCTTAAGCATAACCGCCACTTCCTGGAGCCTCAGCTCTGGGCAGCGTCTGGACCGTGCCCTTGACAGGAACCCGTCTCTGAGAACATGAGCCGCGCTGTCAACCACTCTCTCGTTCTGACTCCACGGCATGTAACCCACTCCTTTATCATTCTTTCTCGTGTTCTCCCGGGCCTCCCACAGGCGGGCTCCCTCCTTGGCCTGCCCTCATTGGTCCTAGCAGGAGCTGGGGTTCATTCGGGGCTCACTACACAGCAGCTGCGGTGCTTAAGCATGTTCACCTGTCAAATCATCTCCTCCTCACCTCGTCCTGTGAGGCGCATAGAAGTATTCATAGTTCACAGCTGAGGAGCTGAGACACAGAGAAGTTAAGCCATTTCCCTACGATTGCACAGCTAGTCGGGGGCAAAACGGGAGCCGAACCCAGGGGTTGACTCCAGAGTGTGCACCCCAACTCCTATGCTGCAGTCTTAGTAGGGACTCGGAAGAACAGTGACCCCATTAGCTTGAAATCTGTTAATTTTGCAACTTATAAATGGCAGGAGTGTTCTTTTTCTTCTTCCTTGAGAAAAGTGCTTGAGGGGTCTGTCCTTGATGGTATCTGGGGTCGGTACAGGGCTGGGAGCCGGAAGCCCAGGCCGGCCAACGCTGGCTTCGGGTTCTGTTATCTGTGATACGGCCATGATGGTCTACTCTGCCTAGTAAAAACAGATGCATTGGAGAAATTGCCTCGACAATGTAGACTACACAGCCCATCTCTTCTGCAGCGACCACATATTTACATACGTATCTAGAATATCGGATGGGACTTAGTTTATGGGGAAGGTTAAACCCTCAGGTACAACGGAAAATATTACCAGAATGAGTCAGAGTGTTTAAGAGGGCAAGCCAGCCCCTCAGCATCAGCGCTGGAACACTTTCCCCACACAGAACATCAGCCGCGATCGCAGCCAGGCTCCACGACTGATTCAGCAGGCAGAGAAGGCCACCGTCAGCCTGTGGTCCTGGACGGCCAAGTGGCTGCTGTTTGTGTGGGCAACCCCTTCATGGAGAAAATCCGCTAACGTCCTCTGCTCAGACATGACTTAATGTGCCTGGGCACACACCATCCCTCCACCTTCCAAGGCCGAGGACATTGCTCTCCAGTCCGAGCTTTGGAAAGAAGACCCCCACAGTGTCCGTCCATCTGAGAGGCAGCCCAGACCTGGACTGTCGGTTGGTGCAGTTTGGAAGGCATGGGGGGCTCCTCCCAGGATTTCGCTGAGAAGGGAGAGGGTCTAGGAAACATCGGGTCACCTGAGCCTTTCTTGCTGCCAGCTCCACTTGAGCCTGGTTCTCCTTTCTCCCCGTTAGCAACCAGTGGACGCGGAAACCCTGCATCGGCCCCCACGCCTCGGCCTGGTCTCACAGTTCCTTGAGAAGAAGTGGCAGCTACAATGTGTGGCAGTCATCTGCCCAGAAGCAGGTCCCTCTCAGAGGTGGGACTCTAGGCTGCCAGGCCGGATTTTTTTAAGAGCCGCTTGAATGTTCCAAGCCTGTCTGCCCGAGCTCTTTAACAAAGGGTGCTAAGAGTTTAATGGGCTGGTTGCTCAGGGATCTATTCTGAAAAGAAAACACACAGACCGGTTAACGGTGCCCTGCGACATGAAGTTTTCCAAAACCTGGGCCTGCTTTGGCGTTCAGGTCCTATGACTTCCTGCTGTTAGCTACGCGAGTCCGCAAACGGTACCGTGGCATAGTTTTCTTCTCTTTTGATTGCTAGAGAGAAGATATCGTTCCCATTTGGAACATTATTTCTTGAGGAAAGAAATAATTTCTATGTATAGCTCTATTTCTTTATAAGAAGTATTCGAAGTAGAGAAAAAGCCCCTGACTTCACGAGGATTTTTTTTCTTGTTGCCACTGCCCACAGAGGCAGCATGGGTGTCAGCAGACTTGGGCTGTGGGCTGAACCCCACTCAGCGAAGCGGGAGGACCGCGGCCGACAGCCGGCTCCTCTGTGCTCCCGGCCCTGGTGCTTAGTCTCCTTCTTCTGCCTCGTGCTCGGAGTCTATGACAACCCACATCCCTGAACTCTGAGCACGGACTCCGAGCGTCTTCGCCTCCAGCCACTCAAGGGCTGACTGAGAGAGGGGAGGTGCGGCTGAGGAAGGAGAACTTAGGGTGCTAACCCACATCCTGCCCCCAGGCCACCAAGAACAAGCAAGAAGGATTCAGGCCCTGCCGTGTAGACCGCTGTTTTCCCCACCCAGAATTCTCTTCTTCTCTGTCAGAGAAGCGACGCTTCTCAGTCTCAGTCCACTTGGTCTGGGAGGGCCCACCTGCCTCAGCTCCAAGGCAGGCACGAAGCCCAGGCTTCGGCCAGTGAGCCCATCCTGACCAGCTGGCTACGAGGCCTGGTTTGGGAATGGGCGCTGGACCCAAAGTTGCCAGCGAGAGTGAGGCTTGGGACTTTGGCTGGACTTCTGTTGCCAGGGTTATTTGGGAGATGGTATCCGGAGCTGTGGGCAGCCATTTCACTGTGTCTGGAGGAAGCCTGCCCAGAATGGAGCCAAAGGCAAGCAGAGCTAAGAGATGGCCACAGACTGGATCCAGCTACATCACCTGCATCCCCGACACCAGCCCTAACCCTGGACTTTTCAGTTATGCGAGTCGAGACATTTTCTGTTTTGCTCAAGACAGTTTGAGTCAAGTTTCCGTGATTTGCAATTAAGAGTCCTGACAGATATGTCTGTAAAGAAATGACATTTTTTGCATCTCAGGCAGTTCGCATTGATTTAGTTTAGGTTAGAAAATAAGATGTTTGCATAGAGCTGGTTCACCCCCTACTCCACACGGGACTCTCCGAAACAGATAAACGCCCCTTTCTGATTTTGCCACGTTAGTGGTATATTAAATACCAATGCAGAGGAGAGTTCACGTTCACCTGTGGAAGTCGGCTCAGCTTCTTTGATTTATCAAATCATTTAAAAGGTTTTCTGTCAGAAGAATCAAATCGACATACTCTGGAACAGTGAGAATCACAACTGGACCAATAACCAAGGACTGCCTCTCGGATGACGTAGTACTAGCTACAGCTAACCCTAAAACCTCAGCACAGCTCCAAGGTATGGTGAGTCCCCCAAAGTGACTATGATTGAATTTTCTGCCACCTCGGCAAAAAGGCCTATAGAACAATTGTAGTTAATTTTATAAAAATAAATGAATGAGATATTTTATATGCGAAAAAGTAAAAAAAAAAAAAAAAAACCACAAAAGGTTTTTTACATTGGACCCAGAGCGACACCTGTGGTATGGCTATCAGCACTTTGTTTCTGGAGCGGAGCAGACGGAGGCTGCTCCCTCAGATCCACACATCCTCCCCACTCTCTGATCAGGACCCCTTCCTGCTGAAATCCAGGTCTCCACCTGAAATCAAGACTCATTCCAGGCTCGTCTCTGTCTATTACTGATAACTTTTGTCGTTTTGATTCCTTCTGCCTTCGAGTTTAATGACATTTAATCATCTTATTTAATAATGCTTAATAATGTTTAATAATGTTTCTTGTCTTTCCGTCCCTTTCTTCAC
>NW_011888787.1:4573188-4574578 GCF_000151845.1 Pteropus vampyrus | reverse complement strand
AGATAAACGCCCCTTTCTGATTTTGCCACGTTAGTGGTATATTAAATACCAATGCAGAGGAGAGTTCACGTTCACCTGTGGAAGTCGGCTCAGCTTCTTTGATTTATCAAATCATTTAAAAGGTTTTCTGTCAGAAGAATCAAATCGACATACTCTGGAACAGTGAGAATCACAACTGGACCAATAACCAAGGACTGCCTCTCAGATGACGTAGTACTAGCTACAGCTAACCCTAAAACCTCAGCACAGCTCCAAGGTATGGTGAGTCCCCCAAAGTGACTGTGATTGAATTTTCTGCCACCTCGGCAAAAAGGCCTATAGAACAATTGTAGTTAATTTTATAAAAATAAATGAATGAGATATTTTATATGCGAAAAAGTAAAAAAAAACAAAAAAAACCACAAAAGGTTTTTTACATTGGACCCAGAGCGACACCTGTGGTATGGCTATCAGCACTTTGTTTCTGGAGCGGAGCGGACGGAGGCTGCTCCCTCAGCTCCACACATCCTCCCCACTCTCTGATCAGGACCCCTTCCTGCTGAAATCCAGGTCTCCACCTGCAATCAAGACTCATTCCAGGCTCGTCTCTGTCTATTACTGATAACTTTTGTCGTTTTGATTCCTTCTGCCTTCGAGTTTAATGACATTTAATCATCTTATTTAATAATGCTTAATAATGTTTAATAATGTTTCTTGTCTTTCCGTCCCTTTCTTCACAATTCCCACTGCGACCACCGTGGGTTATGCCCTTGAGTCTAACTGTCCCAGGAATCTAGCATGTTTTCTTTTTCTGTCCTGTGACTCCTCTCTCATTCCACAGCTGCCAGAAGACTCTCTTTCAAATGCAGTGCAGACCTTACCCTCCCCCAAACGCTAAATTATCCTTCTACTCCTCACCAAATTAACTAACCCTAATATTTAAAGCTCTCTATACTCGTCCTCCCTCCGTCCCCAACATTTGTAACCTTACCTCCCACCGTGCCCCAACCCTTTAAGTGCCAGCAAGAGTGAGTGCCCTGTCCAGCCTGGCCTGTGGACGGGCCTCGTACGGTCTTGCCCACGAGCCATGCAATCCCTTCTTCCTCCCCTTTACTGATCCCAGTCCAGTCTTCAAACCTCACTCTAATCCCTCTTGCCTCCCCACTCTAGAATGATCCAGATGCACCTGCTGCAAATATCACTTATCTCTCTGGCTTTCGGTTACATACTAGTCTCTGCTATACTTTAAATGGTTACGTCTGTGAGTCTTTTCAAATAGATGGCAAGTGACATGGGGCAAGTCCAAGGTTCTCACTTTTTTGTGTGTGACCGCAGAGCCACGTGGGACTCTAGATGCTGGCAAATGTATCCACAGATATGTTATATTTTTTCCCAAATGGAGGAGCCTACA
>NW_011888787.1:4566506-4568883 GCF_000151845.1 Pteropus vampyrus | reverse complement strand
GAGGGTGGGCACCACATGGAAAACCATTTGGTGAGAGCATTTCCGTGTGAAGCACAACGGTACAGCCCTCTGCTCCTTCCCTGTAATAAAACTCCAATTTTGTCTAAGGGTCAGAGGCCCTCTGGGGTGCCTGGGCCACTTCCGGGGGCCGGGTGACTCTCCTTGTCCCCGGATTTGGGCATAGACACACAGTGCAATTCTGGCCAATATGCTGCAGTGGGAAAGCTGTTGGGGGGGTCTCCTGACTAAGGTTTTACTTGTTCCTAAAAAGGATCGTATGAGGTGAAACTTCCTTTTTCTCCCTGGGATGTTGCTGTATGAGAATATGATCCTTGGAGCCACTGCAGTTATCTTGTCATCCTGAGGGGACATGTTTGAGGTTGTCCCGAGGAGGGTACGTAGAAAGATGGGAAATACCTGGGTCCTTGATGACTTTGTCAAGCGCTGAACTAATTCTGGAGATTTCCCCATCTCCACACTGTTTTTACCACATTTCATCGGTTTTGAGTTATGTGTATATATATATATAGTTTACATTTTAATGTTTCTGAAATTAGGATGCATATTTTATGGTATGTTAGTTAAACTGGCAGCATTTCTTCTTTTCTTAGTGGAATTTAGAATAATTGGGTGTTTACAAAAGATAGCTTCTAAGATTTGATGAAATGTGGAATTCTTTATTATTACCTTTTAGTAGGTTTTTCATTACTTTCCTCTAAAAGTAATGATGTGGCTGCTCTCACAGGAGGCGGGGTGTGGGAAGGGCGTTTGGAAGAGAAGGTGACAGAGCTGGGAGCGGCCCTGCATGAGGACATCGCTGGCTCTGAGGAGGCCTGGACTCTGGTCCCTCGTGGGGAACAGCTCTGCTCTTCTTGGGGTTTGGAGCGAATGATCTGTGCAGGATTCTGCTTCTCCCCAAGCACAGAGGCAGCCCCAAGCAACTGCAGTGCGCTGGCATGGGTCTTAAAATAGCCAGTCACAAAGGGCATCACCTACACTGACAATGGCCTTGGTCTTTTTGAAATCTGGAGCCCAGGAGCACTTAGCTGCAGAAAGAAAAGGCAGCAGAAGAGGATAAGTAGATCAGAGGAACTTAAGCCAGGGGCAAACGCTCAGCCCTTCCTCGTCACATTGTCCAAGAATTGGAGGCCATCCTCTACTCCACGCTCCTGGCCCCTCTCCTACAGCTGGCGGGAGGTGGGTTATTGCCCCTCCCCCACTGAGGACAGCCCTATCCCCTTCCCTGTCCTCCTTCCATCCCCTGCCCTTTGCAGTCCCTAATCACAGAGGGACTGAGATTAGCACCTCCAAACCTGAGATGTCTCTTCACTTTGAATTACGTTTCACTCTTGACAATTTAAAACACAAGACCGCAAAATAAAACTCTGCCTGCGCACGGCCCCAGTCCCCCCGGATGCGTGGGCGTGAGTACCCACTTCACTCAGGGAGAAGCCGGGAGTGTCTAACTCCTTGGAAACACATTAGTTACGTTCTAGGCTTCTTCTTTCCAAGCAGCCGAAAGAAGTTCCTTGGGCCAGGCTTCCCGCGCTCGTCTTCCTTGAGGTTGGAGCACGCAGGGAAGAACGGCGTGAGGGGCAGGCAGGGCAGGGGTGGCAGGGGTGGCAGGGGTGGCAGGGCTCTCTCCTGCCTGGACCACAATCCCCCCACCCCTAGAGCTTGGCAGAGTCCTGGGGCCTCAGGCTTCTCCCCGTCTCCTCCTCTGTCCCTCCGCCTCCTACAGGGGCCCAGGTGCAGCTCTGCCCTCAGCCGGGGCAGCGCTCGCCGAAGCTTAGGGAAGCCGACCTCACTCACCCACGTAGAAATACTCTGGCGGTTTGTCTTCTGATGAGAAATCCTTCATGGTGCCTCCGAACCGAAACCATAGTCCAAAAGCAATGACAGCCGACCCCGCCAGCTGAAAGGTAAAACACGCTGCTGAACAACCCATGGACGGGGGTGTGCGCGCACCCCGGGAGCGGGCTGGGGACCGGGACGCCGTGGTCTGGAAGGGCACCACAGGTTTCACAGGGGAGGGGAAATGGTGTGCTCGGCGCCCCCATGGCCCTGACGTGACGCTGGGACTGGAGTCTCCCGGTACAGAAGCGCGGGCTTCTTCCCAGTCCGCCCGGCTGCCCTGGGGTCCCGGGCGTGGACCGCGCGGAGCGGCCTGGGAGGCCCCTCGAAGAGAACTTTCTCGCAACGACCCCCCTGGAAGGCATCTGTGCCCTGCCTCACTGTCCCTTGCCTCCTGACACAGTGAGAGGGGACTATGTTTCAGCCACCAGGTCATCAAAGACCAAGATGAACTCCAAGACCTGGGAGAAACCTGCTTTTCTCCATTGAAAGAGAACACACCAGTGCCCAGTGAGAAAGCGGT
>NW_011888787.1:4547513-4565716 GCF_000151845.1 Pteropus vampyrus | reverse complement strand
GAAGCGCGGGCTTCTTCCCAGTCCGCCCGGCTGCCCTGGGGTCCCGGGCGTGGACCGCGCGGAGCGGCCTGGGAGGCCCCTCGAAGAGAACTTTCCCGCAGCGACCCCCCTGGAAGGCATCTGTGCCCTGCCTCACTGTCCCTTGCCTCCTGACCAGTGCCACAGTGAGAGTGGACTGTGTTTCAGCCACCAGGTCATCAAGACCAAGATGAACTCCAAGACCTGGGGGAAACCTGCTTTTCTCCACTGAAAGAAAACACACCAGTGCCCAGTGAGAAAGCGGTTTCAGAGGCGTCTGGAGCCCTACCTACCCAAGGCCTCACGGTCATCGCGCTGCCTGGGGATGGTTTTGCAGGCTCGGAGGGAGCTTGGCTGGATTTTTTTTTTGGTTGCTATTTTGAGTTTCCATGGAAAGTGAAAAAGGAAAAAATAATTTTCTGAAAAAGCATGGTCTGTGTGCCGTGAGGCTCATGGAGAGGCTGAGTGGCTGGCGCGGGCAGCGGCTAGGCAGGCTGGCAGCTGGTAGAGTCATCGCCTGCTTCCTCTCCACCACTCTGAGGGCTTTTGTGAGGCTCTGCACGGAAGCCGAGGTCTTTTCTGCCATTGCGGGACTGTTACAACAGGCTCCGGCCCCAGCATCCTCTCTCCACAAACACTCATCCCTTGAGGCACAAGGCGAAAGGAAGCAGAGATGCAAAAATAGCCCCTGGTTCCGCCTACCCTCCCAGTTAGTGTTGGGCTGCCCTGGCCTATCACCAGGTGAAAAGTTTAGGGGCTGCCCCTGCCCCCAACAGGAAGACAGAAGGACATAGGTCCGGGAGGAAGAGGTTTAATAAGGTAAAATAAAATCTAAGCCAGGTCGGGCTGAGCCTTCGTACACAGGATCCTTCTATCTGTGGGGTTATTTGTAAAGACCTGGGGCTACCCTTTGGGGCTATCTGGCTGGGTTTATATGAAGCCTTTATCCTTCATCGCCATCCGTACCCTCAAGGCCGGTTCCCTCGGTTGCGGCTCCTTCAGAAGAGCCGCATGACTTCAGCAAGGAGGGTTTAGAGGGGCAGAGTTCTACCAGCTGGACTCTCCAGCGCAGAATAACTAAAAGTTTCCAGTACTTAGAGGAAAGCACTAATTGGATAATGTGAGGGACAGCTAAAGGAACTGGGCTCGACTAGCTTTAAAAGATTTTTGCATTTTTAAAAAGGGTAGCCTGGCATGGAAAAATATTGAAAGAAGTCATGCGAAAACACTAACAATATTTATCTTTGAAGGTGGGATTTTGCAGGCGACTCTTTTCACTATGTTTTCTGCATTGAGCATACATTATTCTTCTAAGTTTAAAAACATTTTAAAAAAGCGTGATATAGTAGTTTGTTCAATCCAGAAAAAGTGCGGAGCGTTTTCTTGCACCATACTTTAGTTTGGGAGGAAACCAGCTTCAAGGTCATTGCGGATTCTGGTACAGGGAAGAACGCAATGCCCTTGCGAAAGCACCATCCTAGGAGCACCAGGGGTAGATGTGCCCAGCAGAGCCTCACAGACAACCCTGCCCACTCACTTCAGTGGTGACTTGATGGAAAGATAGTTTCCAAATACAAAGCAAAGTCTATTGACAGAGGCATCAGGCCAAGGCCTGCAGCCACCAAGCAGACTATGGAGGAGGTGACTGGTCCCAGGGACACCCTACCACATGGCCACATTTTTGGCATCTCTGTCCACAAACTCTAATTTATAGCTGTCTGGGATCATCCTCCCAGACGGAATACATTTGTCCACTGCTGGCACAGATGTGTTTGATGCAGAGTGGAAAATTAAAAGAGAGGTTGCAATTTAAAGCCACGGGGCAAGGAGAAAAAAATCTGCACTTGCTCACCCACGCCACCCCACTCAACCCAAACCACACGGGTTTCCTCCTGAGTCAAGGAAACTGTGGCTTAGCTGAATGTCATCACTGCGTGGAGGGAATCCTCCCTGCCTGCAGCTGCTCGCTGTGTCAGGGCCGCTGTGGGCGAGGACCTGGCCAGGCCTGAGGCTGCTTGTGACGAGAGCGATCACTGCTTTGCAAAATGGCATCAACAGAGACCACGCAGCCCTTTGGTCCTTCTCAACTTGCCATTCTCATAAGGCTCTTGACTTGCTCTGTGTTCACTGGGCTTCGGTTGATTGCCACATTGAAAACAATGCACACCGGTTCCGGAACGAAGTGAGCAAGTCCAGTGCCATTAAGTTCCATTGCTCTGTGCGACCCATTCCCAGGAAGAGGCGAGTCACTGCATGACCTGAAGGAAGCCTTCGGGCCCCTAGAATCTTACATTTTAACCCTCCTAGATCGAAACCCCGCACCCTGTGCTCGTGCTCTCGTCTTCCTTTCAATCTCAGCCACTCTTGCATTCAGACGCAACACTCACTGCATCTGAGCCAATGTCAGAAACAGGGAACGAGAGGCTGCTGCTTGTCTGTCTCTTTCCTTTTCTTGCCACTGCCCTCATCTCCTTTCACTTCCTCCCTGACCTTCAGGGAGTCACCGGTGGCCCGGGTCAGGTACTGTGCTCGGCATTAGAGAAACAACGATGAAAAAGACATGACTCCTGTCTAACGTGGAAGATGATCCCATAAACTAATAAATGCAACATCGCGCAGGAAGTGTGCTCAGTGAAAGAGTGTCACGCTGCCCAGGGATCAGAGCAAAGTGTGACACGCAGAGTTCAACACAAGCACTCCATCTCGATTTACATCTTGAAGGATGAGTAAGAAGTCACCGAGCAGGGAAAGAGCCAGGCAGAGGGAACAGTGTGGGTCGGGCTTTGCTTCCTTCCCTGGAACACTGTACTGGGGGGAGGTCAGAGTCTGGAGCTTGATTTGGGGCAGACGGCTCACGGCTTCTACTTAGCTTGCTACCATCTTGGAAGGCCCGTGGCAGGGCCTGGAGGGGAGGGGGGAAGGGAGCTACTCATTTGATGAGTGCTGCCTGCTGTGAGTCATAGTGAGGAGCCAAAGATAAAGCCCCGGGTGGCTGAACGCCAGAGGGGGATGCTACGGGGTGGTGAGTAGGGAGGACCATGAAGGGGCTGCTCTACTGATGGAAGAACTTAGCTGAGGGCTACCCTGCTTCCAGGACTAGTACCAATCCCTATGCCTTTGGGATAATTATCACTAGAAAGGTTGTTTTCCTAATAATGGACTTTCTCATACAACAGTATGAATTGGGCTCTGACGTTAATCATTTTTTCTTTAACGCTTACAGTACCTGATCTTCCTAGGTGGTCTCCCATCCAAGTCCTAACCAGGCCCGACACTGCTTGGCTTCTGAGATCAGACGAGATCGGGCACGTTCGGGGTGGCGTGGCCGTAGACTGATGTTAACCATTTAATGAATATTCATTGAGCATGTAATGTGAGCCAGGAGCCAAGAATTCATAGATGCAGACGACCCAGTCTCAGGGGCTCGTGGAGAAGCTGAACCCTACTGGGTGGTCTAGGAAGGACACTAACCCTGCAGGTAAGAATTCGATCACAAAACTGGCCCACTAGAACGTGCCAGAAATCATCATTGTTGGCGTCTCCATTTCTTTTCTGAGTCCCAATTGTGCATTCTTAGGCACTCAGTGTGACGAAACAGGATTTGGAGGGCAAAAGTGGGCCCACTATTTAAAAAGAGGAAAAAAGTAAAAATAGAAAAAAAACAAAAGGATGAAAGACATATATCCATATCATTAAAGAGGGGGAATCACCCGCTATAATTATATTATGCATTTCATGGGCATGTTATTTCAATAGCTAACTATATCACAGAAAGTTCACAGGACACGAAGTTGCGAATTGTAAGCACATGTGTTTAGAGAAGACAGTTTGCGCTCTAAAACTAAAGTAGCAGAAGAGGATTACAGACCTGAGTAGAGAGCACCAAAAGCAAAGGGGACCGACAGGAAGTTTCCAGCCTTTATCCTTCATCGCCATCCGTACCCTCAAGGCCGGTTCCCTCGGTTGCGGCTCCTTCAGAAGAGCCGCATGACTTCAGCAAGGAGGGTTTAGAGGGGCAGAGTTCTACCAGCTGGACTCTCCAGCGCAGAATAACTAAAAGTTTCCAGTACTTAGAGGAAAGCACTAATTGGATAATGTGAGGGACAGCTAAAGGAACTGGGCTCGACTAGCTTTAAAAGATTTTTGCATTTTTAAAAAGGGTAGCCTGGCATGGAAAAATATTGAAAGAAGTCATGCGAAAACACTAACAATATTTACCTTTGAAGGTGGGATTTTGCAGGCGACTCTTTTCACTATGTTTTCTGCATTGAGCATACATTATTCTTCTAAGTTTAAAAACATTTTTAAAAAGCGTGATATAGTAGTTTGTTCAATCCAGAAAAAGTGCGGAGCGTTTTCTTGCACCATACTTTAGTTTGGGAGGAAACCAGCTTCAAGGTCATTGCTGATTCTGGTACAGGGAAGAACGCAATGCCCTTGCGAAAGCACCATCCTAGGAGCACCAGGGGTAGATGTGCCCAGCAGAGCCTCACAGACAACCCTGCCCACTTCAGTGGTGACTTGATGGAAAGATAGTTTCCAAATACAAAGCAGAGTCTATTGACAGAGGCATCAGGCCAAGGCCTGCAGCCACCAAGCAGACTATGGAGGAGGTGACTGGTCCCAGGGACACCCTACCACATGGCCACATTTTTGGCATCTCTGTCCACAAACTCTAATTTATAGCTGTCTGGGATCATCCTCCCAGACGGAATACATTTGTCCACTGCTGGCACAGATGTGTTTGATGCAGAGTGGAAAATTAAAAGAGAGGTTGCAATTTAAAGCCACGGGGCAAGGAGAAAAAAATCTGCACTTGCTCACCCACGCCACCCCACTCAACCCAAACCACACGGGTTTCCTCCTGAGTCAAGGAAACTGTGGCTTAGCTGAATGTCATCACTGCGTGGAGGGAATCCTCCCTGCCTGCAGCTGCTCGCTGTGTCAGGGCCGCTGTGGGCGAGGACCTGGCCAGGCCTGAGGCTGCTTGTGACGAGAGCGATCACTGCTTTGCAAAATGGCATCAACAGAGACCACGCAGCCCTTTGGTCCTTCTCAACTTGCCATTCTCATAAGGCTCTTGACTTGCTCTGTGTTCACTGGGCTTCGGTTGATTGCCACATTGAAAACAATGCACACCGGTTCCGGAACGAAGTGAGCAAGTCCAGTGCCATTAAGTTCCATTGCTCTGTGCGACCCATTCCCAGGAAGAGGCGAGTCACTGCATGACCTGAAGGAAGCCTTCGGGCCCCTAGAATCTTACATTTTAACCCTCCTAGATCGAAACCCCGCACCCTGTGCTCGTGCTCTCGTCTTCCTTTCAATCTCAGCCACTCTTGCATTCAGACGCAACACTCACTGCATCTGAGCCAATGTCAGAAACAGGGAACGAGAGGCTGCTGCTTGTCTGTCTCTTTCCTTTTCTTGCCACTGCCCTCATCTCCTTTCACTTCCTCCCTGACCTTCAGGGAGTCACCGGTGGCCCGGGTCAGGTACTGTGCTCGGCATTAGAGAAACAACGATGAAAAAGACATGACTCCTGTCTAACGTGGAAGATGATCCCATAAACTAATAAATGCAACATCGCGCAGGAAGTGTGCTCAGTGAAAGAGTGTCACGCTGCCCAGGGATCAGAGCAAAGTGTGACACGCAGAGTTCAACACAAGCACTCCATCTCGATTTACATCTTGAAGGATGAGTAAGAAGTCACCGAGCAGGGAAAGAGCCAGGCAGAGGGAACAGTGTGGGTCGGGCTTTGCTTCCTTCCCTGGAACACTGTACTGGGGGGAGGTCAGAGTCTGGAGCTTGATTTGGGGCAGACGGCTCACGGCTTCTACTTAGCTTGCTACCATCTTGGAAGGCCCGTGGCAGGGCCTGGAGGGGAGGGGGGAAGGGAGCTACTCATTTGATGAGTGCTGCCTGCTGTGAGTCATAGTGAGGAGCCAAAGATAAAGCCCCGGGTGGCTGAACGCCAGAGGGGGATGCTACGGGGTGGTGAGTAGGGAGGACCATGAAGGGGCTGCTCTACTGATGGAAGAACTTAGCTGAGGGCTACCCTGCTTCCGGGACTAGTACCAATCCCTATGCCTTTGGGATAATTATCACTAGGAAGGTTGTTTTCCTAATAATGGACTTTCTCATACAACAGTATGAATTGGGCTCTGACGTTAATCATTTTTTCTTTAACGCTTACAGTACCTGATCTTCCTAGGTGGTCTCCCATCCAAGTCCTAACCAGGCCCGACACTGCTTAGCTTCTGAGATCAGACAAGATCGGGCACGTTCGGGGTGGCATGGCCGTAGACTGATGTTAACCATTTAATGAATATTCATTGAGCATGTAATGTGAACCAGGAGCCAAGAATTCATAGATGCAGACGACCCAGTCTCAGGGGCTCGTGGAGAAGCTGAACCCTACTGGGTGGTCTAGGAAGGACACTAACCCTGCAGGTAAGAATTTGATCACAAAACTGGCCCACTAGAACGTGCCAGAAATCATCATTGTTGGCGTCTCCATTTCTTTTCTGAGTCCCAATTGTGCATTCTTAGGCACTCAGTGTGACGAAACAGGATTTGGAGGGCAAAAGTGGGCCCACTATTTAAAAAGAGGAAAAAAGTAAAAATAGAAAAAAAACAAAAGGATGAAAGACATATATCCATATCATTAAAGAGGGGGAATCACCCGCTATAATTATATTATGCATTTCATGGGCATGTTATTTCAATAGCTAACTATATCACAGAAAGTTCACAGGACACGAAGTTGCGAATTGTAAGCACATGTGTTTAGAGAAGACAGTTTGCGCTCTAAAGCTAAAGTAGCAGAAGAGGATTACAGACCTGAGTAGAGAGCACCAAAAGCAAAGGGGACGGACAGGAAGTTTCCTTGAAGAAGTGGCTATCTGCCAGAAGCCGTCATTTAGCAAGAAACGGAACTCGTTAGTGGACTTCGATTTCATTTAACTGAACTTATTTCCATTTTCCTGGGATCGCTGATGAAACGTTCTATCCTGAGGACATATTTTTTTTTTTTTTCACTTAAACAAAAAAAAAAAGCTTCATAAATCACAAACATGGTTCTTCAGGATGGCACTAATTGGAGGAAGAGGGGTGCTGAGATGCAAAAAGGCAAAGATTACTCCCCAGATGTGGGTCGTCCAGGCTTCCCAGCTTCCCCCCCCCACCCCCCCACCGTGCTCCCAGAGCACGCCAGCCGACCCTGGTCACAAAGAGCAAACACAGGCTACTCTGCTGTCTGGTGACTAAGCCTGGAAGTAAGCTTTTCTCTTTTGGGTAAAAAGCACCACTTAGGGAAGTTCTCAGGCAGTACATGTGTTTTTACCTGGATGGGAGACACGATTGTCCCCAGACACTCTAGCCACACAGTTTCAGTTCCTTCTTCCACGAGAGGGAAAAACTCTCCTCCCCTCCCTGTGCACCTAACTCATGCCCACTCACAGGTCTCAGCTCTGGTGTCACTTCCCCTGGGACGACTATCCTGGCCTAGCTATGTACCTTTCCTCATGTTGCCTATGACCATTTCTATTTAAATATTTCTGTAATTACTTTTAAATTAAGACCTGAGCTTTGTGAAGGCAGGAACAAGGTCTCTGTTGCTGTGTCCTGAGCACCTACCCCCGTGCCTTGCAGAGTGAGTTCCTAACAGATATCTGTTAAATGAGTGAGTGACACGGCATCACATAGGTACCACTGAGGCTGTGCTATGGACTGAACTGTAACACTGCCCCACCCCTCGACAATTCATATGCTGAAGCCCTACCCCTGAATGTGATGGTGTTTGGAGGTGGGACCTCTGGGAGATGATTAGGTTCAAATGAGGTCACGAGGGTGAGGCCCTCAAGATAGGATTAGTGCCTTATAAGAAAAAACACCAGAGAGATGATTCCACCTCCCCTAATCTCCCCCACCTCTCTCTCTCTCTCTGTCTCTCTGTCTCTCTGTCTCTCTGTCTCTCTGTCTCTCTCTCTCTCTCTCTCCCTTCCTGTGCCATGTGGGGACACAGAGAGAAGGCAGCCTTCTGAAAGCCAGGAAGAGAGTGCTCACCAGGAACTGAATTGGGCCACACCTTGACCTTGGACTTCCCAGCCTCCAGAACTGTGAGAAATAAACTCTTGTTCTTTAAGTTGCCCAGTCTATGGGATTTTGTTATGGCCACCTGACCTGCCTAAGACAGGGCGATTTTGAACGACCTCCCTCACAGCCCTCCAAGGGAATACCTTGCAAAGTACTATTTCAAATTTATTTGCATGCGGGAAACACTTTGTAGACACCTCCGAAGGCACTGTGTGAACACACTGTTGATTATACTCAGCAAAACACTTTCTCAAAGAAAAACAAAACAAAACTAGAGCACGTAGTATCAGTTCTGTATTTTCCTAAGCTTGAAGGGACGTATGCTATGCATCACGCATGGACACGAAGAGAAAACTTATACACGCCTTTTATAGGCAGGAGTGTATGAACACTGAATGTGACTGTAGACACACACACACACACACACACACACACACACACACACACACACGGCGCTCATGTGAAAGAATGAACAAAATGAATTCTGTATTCTTGCTTCTCCAGGGTGAATACCATGTGTACACATGACCCAACTAATTTGCAATTCTCTTCTTTGGGATGAAGTCACACAGAGTTGGAAATGACACTTTAAGCCTACAGTTTTCATTAAAAGCTTTTAAGCTAATACTTGCTCCTGCTGGCAATTCTCATCCCCGATGGAATCAAGTAATGAGCACTCACAATTCTTGATGTGATTACAAACCACATTATGATACTATGAGGGTAATGGAGTCTCATCCTTTTAGCAGGCAAAAGTCAGAAGCCTATTCGCTCTGGATGATGACACTAATTTTCTCGAAGAGGAAAGCCAGCTCCCAACATTTTCATCCTAGCATAGTGAAAGCAAGGCAAGGATTCAGATGGCGCTGTCTCAAAATCGAGGATTTTGTCAAGAAACACAAGAGCCAAAAGCCTATGACATCCATACGACCGCCTCCGAGGAACCTTGCTGTCTCAACATCAGGACCAGGTGAGGTGGAATCGGGGGCCGGACCCTGGCAGCGTCTGATGAGATAGCTGTTAGTTTGCAAATGTTAGATACAAGTGTTTCTGACTTCCCCTATTATTTTTCCTCAAAACGATTTCTTAAGAACAAGCTCATGCTAAGACATTCCTAAAAGACTTCCTTCGGGTGAAGATATATTTTAAAATCAATCGGTGCTTAATTCTCTGCGCCGATGGGAGGGTTCCGCCCTCCAAACCATGACAGAATTGGGAATGTTTTATTCCTCTTGGAAAGAACACTGGGCTGGCTGTGTATCTGTGCCAAACATGCCTTCTTCTTTTAGGTTGTTATAAACTTGTGTGGATTGACGGACATTGCTGGAGGCAGCATAGAGGTGCCAGGGATAGGATAACAAGATCAGGGAAAAGAAACGAACTCGATGAAAAGCTTGCTGCGAATGATCAAGCAGATAACTTAAATATACATAGTGGAAAGTGTGTTATGTTTATTCCGTGGTTATACATGATGCCTTTTCTCTAAAGAAATATAGGGAATCTGAGGAGGGGAGGAGAGATCAGCGAGAATTAGGGAAAAGATGGTGGCTGTGGTTTTCTTTAATTGTCACAGACTACTGGCTAATGATTCCAGTGCGCAGATGGCATCATGTGAAGATCAAATACACAGAGAACTAAAATCCAATCCACCAAGTTACAGAAGTGCCTTACACCCAATGCCTGCCTTACCTCACCTAAGGGGTGAGCTCCAGGAGGACAAACGGGTCTTTTCTAAGTCCTCGGCACTTTCGCCTTGGAGCATCCAGCTGGCTCCTACCCCAGGCTCGTCCTCTGAATAAACTTACCCGAGGGCTATATTGACTACTGCGACATCTCATCTATATTGAGCTTTATATCAACAAAGACAGGACATTAAACAATATTTATTTTACAGCCTAATATTTTTCAAGGTAGTTGGCGAGAACCACTCTTGAGCAGATAATCAGGATTCTTACACCTCAATCAATAACAACGATCTTTACCCAGTTTTAGTTGTTACAGAGAGACAATGAGAGGAAAAAATATTTCAGGCAGAACTCAGGTTAAATTGAAACAAGCCAAAACACTTTGTATCTTAAAAAGTTAGGTTGGATGAATCCAGGAGAAATCATGAAAGTCTAGCTTGGTGTTCTAGAGAGGTTTTTCTTTACAGCAGTTTTACCGGAAGCTGTTTGTGGTCACGAAGGCAGGGAGTACCAGGCCACAGGGGACTGGGCAGATCCGTGCGTGCACGGGAAGGACAAAAGCCTGACTGGCTGAGTGGCAGCAGCTCCCAAGGCCTCCGTCGCTGCCCCGTTGGGGGTGCTTGGCCAGCCAGCCCTGCCTAATTCTCTTGTGTATGAGCTGACTCCCCATCACCGTTATGATGGGGGAGACAGGGCTTGGGACCCCCTTTGGAACATGTGCCAACTGCTCTTCTAGAAAAGTTTGCCTCTTCTGAGTGTTCAGACTGAGTAAAGATGCCCTTAGAGAGGATCATAACAAAAACGTGCACCCTTACAGTGCTGTGCTGCTGAGGAGCTTGTAGCTGATAACAACGGGGGCTCTCGCATCTTGGGCTTGAATCAGGCTCTGCCACTTACCAGCCTGTCATCTCGGGCAAGTCACATAATCTCTTTAACCCCCACCTTCCTCGGCCGCAAAGTGGAGGTAGTAATAGTGCCTCCATAAGAGATTAAATGAGTTACATTACATGCTCAGGGCAGTGAGTGCCTGGCACTCTGTGTGGTGGTGGCAGACTCACTAATGCTACATTTCAACTGGAACCCAACCCTGCTCGAGACAGGAAGCAGCGCCATTAACACGGTCCCCGCTGCCCTCCTCTGCCCATCGCCATTTCTGCCCTGCACTCTTTATCCATAACGGCCTGAGCTTTCCCAACCTTCTATGCTAGACATGCCAGTTTTAGGTGTTAGTTGTTAGTTTTTAGTTTTTATGAGACCCGTTCAGAGAAAAGCAGGAAACGACAACTTATGAGAGATCTAACTATATTAAGGCTAGAGCTGTCCAACAGGACTTTCTCCAGTGATAGCATCGTAAGTGTTCTCTAGCTGCACCATCCAGAACTGTAGCCACTAGCCACTGTGATGACTGAGCACTTGAAACGTGGCTAGAGCGACTCAGGAACTGAATTTTATGTTTATTTTAATATTAACTTCTTTTTGAATAGCCAATAGGCAGTTATCAGCACAGCCACCACCCTGGGGAGCGCAGGCCTGGAATTTCCGTGTTGACGAAGCTTCCACCTTCTCTCCCTGCCCACCTGCAGCCTTGGAATGGGTGAACACAGACCCCAGGGCCACACACAGAAGCCCAGCTCCGCCACTGGCTAGCTCTGCGTCCCGGGGCACGTTTCGTAAACTCTCTGCACCTGTTTTGTCATTTGTAGACTGGGGGTGACAACAAGTGGGGGTCGTCGTGAGGATTAAAGGAGTTAAATACAACAGGCACTTAGGAAAGCAGCTGGCCCACAGCACATATTTATATAATGCTAACTAGTCTTCAAGTTTTTGCTACTAAAATTAAGTTTAAACACTGTCTCTGGATACGCAGCCTTTCTCAATTCCCATCTTGCTTTTCCTCTGACTGAAACCGATCGTCACTGTTCTCAACCTCTGTCCTGCTTCTCCCACGTGCTGAGTGTTTCATGCAGCTCTGCGCACCTGCATTTCTGGAATGCATCAAGGACTGAATCCAACACTGGATATGATCTCCCTGGGCAGAGACTTCACATTTTCCAAGCCGGGGGCATTTCTCATACCTTATATTCCCCTGCCCTGATAAGTTAACACAGTGAGAAGAACACAGGGTTTAAAGTCAGAAGATCTGGGTTTGAATTCTGCCTTGGTTCCTCCCTCGTCTTTTGATCTTAGACAAGCCACCTGCTGTGCCGGACTTTCAGCGTCCACGTCTGTAAAATGGGGATAATTATATTATTTTGCGGGATCGTTGTGATTCACGACCAAATGGGGTAATGCATATGAAAGCATTCTGTAAACTAAAACATCATAGGAATGTTAGTTAGCACTATTATTTTCGTTCCCAATTACATCCAAAGAGGATGAGAAGGTGGGAACACAGAAACCCCTGCTCATCGTGGGAGGTGCCCCCGCCCATCTGACATTCTCCCCTGAGAGGCCTCTTCAGTTCCTTTGCCTTAATTCCTTAGCGACTATGACATGAGTTGTCTCAGGGGCCAGTGTAGCATCACTTGCTTTGGGAGAACAGCCTTGTTGTAACATTAACTATCAGTTCTGAGGTGGGAGATGGAGGTTCTCTTTTGTGACACTTGGTTGGAGACCCGAAGATACTGCATGGGTTATATTCTAGAATTACACAGTGAAATGCAGTGGACCACGGACAGGGGGCCACCTGGTAATTCTGGAAACTACCAATCATGGTACAGTAATGGTAGCATGGTGACGGGAATAAGGACACCTGCCACAGGGAAGCCAGGTGAACAGGCCCCGGGGAGGGCGCTCCCTGCCCCGCTTGGAACCGAGCCACCAGTAGGCCTTTAACCTCCTCAGGCCACATCTACACCAGCGGTTCTCAAAGTGTGTTCTTTGGACCAGCAGCATCAGCGTCACCCGGGGGCTTGTAAGAAACGCAGACCTACAGAATCAGAATATATATCTGAACAAGATCCCTGAGCAATTTTCACGCACGCCGAAGGTTGAGCGGCACCGATCACCCACTGGCTTCCCCTTGGCACAGAGGCAGGGCAGGGGACACGTAAGCGGTTCCCGCGCTGGGGTCCATGCACACAGCCCTGTCATCTGAGCCATGCCAGTTACCACTGACCATCTTCCAGGTGCCCAGGGGTGGAGGCAGGAGGCTCCCAGCACAGCACAATCTCTGTCCTCAAGGAGCAAAGACATTAGAGAGAGAAAGGCTCGAGCGCCTCAAGATCGAGGACTGCATCTAAATCATTTTTGAATGCCCAGCATTTGGCAAGGTACCCAGCACATAGTAGGTGGTCAGCACATGTTTGCTGAGTGACTAATTGCTGAGAAGAAATCCCTCTTCCAGCTCCACGCTCTGACTCTTGCTGCTTTGCTTGGTCGGCATAAAGGGCATCTGTTTCCCTTTATGAACCTCTTGGATTCTGGATTCTATGTTCCCACCCGTACTTCTAGTGTTTAAATATGACTACCGCTAATGCCCTATGTTAATGAGAATTTACTATGCGCATATACCATACTTACAACTTTACATAGATTTACTCATTTTACCTGCACAAAGATCATAGATTGATGTTAGTACTTGATTATGTCTATTTTACAGATGAGAAAATCGAAGCTCAAAGAGATTAAAGGCCTTACTAACCAAGCTCCCCAATTAGTAAGCCAGGCCTAAGGAAACTTAAACCCCAGGCGATGGGCTGCCAGCGTCCACCTTCCCGGCTCTGAAGTCCTGCACAAGAATTGCCACGCTGCCTGCACCTGTCCTAGGTCTACCAGACAACTGGAACCAGAGCTCTATCCTCTGGCACCTATCAGAGAGTCCTCGCCCCTCCCAGCAACACCAGGCCCCCCTCATCCACATTAGGGGGGGCTAGCCACTGCTGCTCCCTTCCCACCGTGACAGAAATCAGCAATGAAGACCGTCCTACAAGGCTGAGGAAATTCCTACCTGCTTTCTGGGGTGGTCTCGCTTTTGGGTGGACGCCAAAGAATACTTTCTTCAGGCACTTTTTTAAACCAGTCTTTCTGACAGGTGGTAGCTCTGAAGTTATTGTTTGAACTAAGTTTGGGAACGAGGAGGAGGCAGCTTCTGTAAGCCCCCGCAGAGTCAAACATCTTTCACTCCCAAGCTCACGTGACATCGTCTTTCCTAAAAGCGCTTGTCAGGTATCACCGGGTGAAACCCCAAAGCTGCATTCATCATGGTGAGAAGGAAAAGCGAGCAACTTCAGACAAGCCATATATGGCATCCGACTCTCAACAATGAACAGTCTTGCTTCCTGTTGGTGGGTAGCCCTGAGCAGCGCGTACAGCACAATGATAGGAAAACGCTGAGCATACAACAATGAACCAAGGAATAAACAGCGCCCAGGTTTTTCTTTAAACCAACATATGCGGCTTGGTGGATTGTGGTGGTTTATTTATATTGCTATGCAACAGGGGAGAAAAATAAAGGTGATTTCAGTGAAAGGCATGGGGACATGCCACGCTATCAGATCGTCGTGTCCGAATTTAGACCTGGCAGGGTCTAAAAGGGTTTCGCGTTTGACATCAACCATGATAACAGAGATGAATTTAGTGGGGTTCATGGCTAGGCTTTACTTTTGTTTTTTAAAATTCGGTGGTGAATAGAGCCAGCGGCCGTGGGCCAGGGAGCGCTGCGCTGGCCTGGCAGGGTCTAGCCGAATGTTTATAAAATCAGGAACATGGCCTAAGGAAACTTAAACTGAGCTGCCAGAAGGAGGTTGCCAATCGATTTGTCAAATTGCAGATCACAAAACATACCCCACCCTGGCCTCTGTGCCTGCCTTCTGAGGAGTTCCTGACGGGAAAGGAAGTGTTGTCACAGAGGGGGACCTTATATCTCAGAAGGGCGGGCCCGCGAGCATCTAAGTGTGTGTGTAAATATTATACTTGAAGTCAAGGTAAAGCCTGTCTTTTCAGGAAAACTGTCCCTCGCCTTCTGCTCTTTACCCAAACTTCCCACAAACCCCTCCAGCCAGGAAAAAACAACTTCAGAAACCAGGGTGGGGCTTTTCTGGAATCAGGTTACGGCAAAGGTGGAGAACTAGTTCATCTGTCCCAAAGGATCATTTTCCCCTAAACCATTAGGTACCTGTTTTAGTTCGCCCCTTTCCCTTTGGTTGGGCAGGTAGAGATGTGGGAAGGCTGCCTGTGACTGCGGCTATTCCAAGACCCTCGGCGCCCTCCCTTCTGCCTCCCGCCCCCCCCCCCATTGAATTAGAAGAGAAGAATCCTCCATATTCCCCTCCTGGGCTCAGTCTGTGCAAACACAGAACAAATGACTAGGTCAGGAGCAGGAAGAGAGAGGCTCGGTCCTCCAGATAAAGTCGAGGATTCCTTATCTGTGCAAATTGGGAAGGCCATTTGTACCAAGCTCTCTCACCTGCAGACTTGTTTGTTTATTCTGCAGGTATTTATTGAGTGCTTCCTACATGCTGGGCACTTTTCTGGACACTGGAGATGCAGCCGTGAGCAAAAGAGAAAAAAATCCCTGCTCTCTCGGTGATCTAAGTTCTAGCGGGGAACATCCACACATACAAGTTGAGAAGATAACGTGTAGTGATTCCGAAAGAAAGAAAAGCGGCAAGTCACTTGGTAAACATACACACTGTTCCCCAACATTAAGGGACTGGGGAAGAGAGCTAACTTTTACTGAATGCTTGGCTCGTGGGAAAGTGAGCTCAGATGCTTTCCGTATTTCCTTTTAATCTCCTCAATAAGTCTATTCCCCCAACTGTACCCATGAGAAAACGAAGGCCTGGAAGTCAGGGTAACATGCTCGAGCACACCCTGCTTGGGATCCCCGCCCCCAAGCCCCATTCCTTCGTCGGATGGTGGCCCCATGCACGCTTGCTGTTCCTCTGCTGGTGGACGGTGTCACCTCCTCACTTTCGTCTACCCCCATACCATCAGTCCTTCGGTTCAACTTACACATCCCCTTCTTCAGGAGAACCATCCTGACCCCTCACGACTGCTGTGAACCTTTCACTAATCTCTTCCATTAGATCATAAAAACGAAAGGTCATGTCTAACCCCAGTGGCTAACACATCATAAGCCCACAAACATCACTTTGTTCTTGCCTCCCTCCCTGACTGTTTATGGTCAGAAGTGTGAAATTTGCCACTTGATTTTATAGGGTCCTTTTTGTTTGTCGTTGTTCTATATGCATTGGTCTTATTTCCTCAACTACATTAGCAGCTTAGGGATCAGTATTTATATTTATAAATGCTATATATTTATTTATTTTTACACATGTATAAATTATCTTTATAATGCTTGTTTAATAATTGTTGAATAGAGTGGTTCTCAAACTTGAGCACACATGAGAATTATCTGGAGGGCTTGTTAAAAATAGCTTGCTGGGTACTTCCCCCAGAGTTTCTGATTTGGCAGGCCTGGAATGGGGCTGAGAATGTATACTTCTGACAAATTCCCAGGAGATGCTGAAGCTGCTGGCCCAGGAACCACACTTGGAGAACCAAGGTTAGGAGTGTAATGTGCGTAGGATGAGTTTGAGTCCCACCTGTGCCCCTAGCGGTGTAACCTTGGGCAAGTTAACCTATCTGAGCCTCTGTTTCTTCATCTGTAAAAATGGGGATAATAATAGTATGCACATCAGGATTGTCCTGAGGATTAAGTGTAATAATGAATGCAATCTGCTTAGCACTTTCCCTGACACATTGAAAATATTCAATAAATGCTTCCTCTTATCTCTGGACGGGCTGGCACAACATCAGGCACCAAATAGGCACTGAACTCAGCCTAAGAATTCTTTCTCAGGCTGATAGGCAACTTCTTTTGAATTTGTAAGCAGTGAGAGTGAAGGGTGTCACTGAGGCATGACATTTTTAACGAACAGCTCTTGAAATTAAGCCAGACTATTCAAAAGCACAGTATAAAAGGCCTTTCAAAATACGCCTCCCTGTAGTACGCTGGATGGAAATGCTCCCGTGTACAAAAGCCATATGTAGTTTTAAAATTCAGGGGCTATCTTGGGGCTACCTCCTTCACACCTTCCTCTGCGGAAGGATGCTGAGAATGGCAACTTGGCCTCTGAGAGCTTGAGTTGCTGGAGTCACCTAGGCATCTGGGCTAATGGGTTGGCAGACACAAGCAGAGCTCATCATTCAATAATTAATTAGCTGCAGTCCTGGGCAGACAACCACCCCAGAGCAATTAGGACAACCACTACCCTCCTCCATTCCAGTTGTTTCAAAGCTCCCAGGCCCCTGCTGTTCTAAGAACTTCTTCACCCAAAGCAAGATTTCTATTTTCCTCCAGGGTCTATCTGAGCAGTTATACTGGCCGACATTCTCTTGAGGAAGGCCAAGAAAGGATGTGCAGACAAGACAATTTTCAGGCCTTGTCCCACAGTTCTTTAGGGCCCAAGATATCTAGGGATCTAGTGATGGTCTAGCCCCAATCTCGAACCAATAATATAGGAGAAAAGGGTCACGGCCCTATCTCTCTGTGGACCACCAATCCCGAGAGTGTGTTCATTCAACGCAAAGTTGAATGAGATCATCCCTGGGAACATTAGTATGTAGCGGAGGCTGTGGGTTGGGGGTTGGGGGTTGGGGGTTGGGAGAGACGCTGCTGCCCCTCAGATGCCCCTCCCTTCCGCAGGTCCCCTTCAGAGAAGGGCACCACCACCTCCTCTCCTCCGGCGGGACCCCTCCCTAATCCTCAGAAGAAGGACGACCCTCTCCCGTCACCCCATACCATTTTCTCTCCTACCCCCAATTTCCTACCCTAAACCATCAGAGACCGGTGGTGAGTGCACACACTCGGACGGGGCACCACCCGGCAGCCCCGCGCGGGTTCCTGTCCCAGCGCGCTGGCCGGGCCGGGGCTCTGGGGGTCAGGGGGTGTGTGCACGGGCGGCTGGAGGGGAGCCGACCCTCAGGAGGTGAGGAGAGGCTGGTGTGCCCACACCTCGAGTCACCAGCTGCCAGATGAAAACCCAGGCAGAGATGTTCCTCAAAGGGAAGAGCCCAGGTCGTCTCCCCCCTTCTCACCATTTCCCTTTGCTCAATCTCTCTCTCTTTCGATTCTCTCCCCCTCCATCCCTCCCCTCCCTCTTTGTCTGCCTTCTTCTCACCTCCGGCGTTTGGAACACCCTGCCTTCTCCCGGAGCCCGGCTCGGACGCCGCAGCGGTCAGCTCCCCGGGGACCCGGGTCCCGCGCCCCGCCCGGCCCCCTCCCCTGCCCGGCCCTCTTGGCTCCGGGTCTCACCCAGAAGAGCAGGTTGAAGCCGAGAAGCAGGTACTTGATGCACCGCAGGCCCCCGCGGAAGCGCCCCATGCTGCGGCCCCGGCGGCGGGATCCCGAGTCCCCAGGCCCGCGACCAAGAGCCGGGAGCGGCGGGAGCCGGCCGGGAG
>NW_011888787.1:4536742-4546355 GCF_000151845.1 Pteropus vampyrus | reverse complement strand
GGGGAGGCTGGGCAAGGCGCTGGCCAGCGTGGCCTGGCCTCACTGCTTTGGGCAGGGAAGGCTGTGCTGAGGCGAGTGGGCCTGATCTGGTCTCCAAGAGTGAATCTGAGCAGAGAGGAAGAGCAGGTCAGGCAGATGGGACAGCATGAGCAAATGGGACAAGGCTGGAGAGAGCAAGGCCTTCCGGGAAACTATGAGAACTGCAGTTAGCCCAAGTGGAGCAGAGAGGGAGGCGAGTTGGAAAAGCGCTAGGGCACAGCTTTTAGTCAGCTGACAAATGTGCAAAACTATCCTCATGCCTCAGTTTTGTCATCCGCAATATGAAGATAATAGTACGTGCTTCATAGAGTTGTGAGAATTAATGAGCTAATATTTGTAAAGTGTCTAGAACGATACCTGGCACAGAGTAAGCACTATTATAAGGATTGGCTATTATCGTATTGTACTCTTATCAGTTGACCAGTCACTTTCTACCATGTTGCCATCTTTGCCTACGCCTGTGTCTTTGGACATTTGCTTGAATATCTAGTGAATTTTATTTATGAAAATGAGTAGAAGATAGAAAAATGAAAGTGCCAATTCTGGTAATAAGTGTAAGTTTAAAATAGTGAAACAGAGACAGATGGAAGTCATTAGATATGCAGGAAGAGGCAAATCTTTAGCTTCGATCAAACACTTATTGTTCTACATCTGTCATCTCTGTTCGATTATAAAGGAAAAGAATGAAATTAAAGAGTAGTGTCTAGTACATATTAGGCATTCAAGAAATCTCTGAGCTCAACGAACAACAATGATATTATAATTTAAATGTATTGTTGAATTTTATGTCTCCAATACAAAATACATTTAGAGATTCTATAGTCCCTGGGAACAGAACGCCTCTTATAACACAGAAATCTATTGTTCTTTCATATTGCAATTTTAGTACACGTGTATTAGAGACAGATGGTTGTCTGCCTAGCATAACAGATTTAGATTTTGACTATAGACTTCCCCAGTGGCACCCTCTCCAGAAAGCCGTCTTAGGGGAGCTGACCCTTGACAGGACTCAGGCATCCCAACTGCTAACACATTTTCAAGAGCACATTATTATGGAAGCAGAGGACTACATTACATGACGAGGAAGTTAGCCTTTAAATTAGATGTTATGCAAAGCCATAGACAGGATCTAAGCAGGGGATCAGATAGTTAGATTTCTATTTTTAGAATGGTCAAGCTGGGGCTGCATGGAGGATTGTTCAAAGTTAAGAGCTGACACTAATTAAGAGACTGTTACAGCAGTTCAGGTAAGAAATGAGAATCTGAACCAAGACAACAGCAGTGGGTATAGGAAGGAAGCTCAATTTGAGAGATTTTCAAAGACTGATAAATGATTAAGACAGAGTGTATGTAAGGATAGAAAGGGAAAGAGAAGAAAGGTTGAGTCTTGGGTTTCTTATTTGGGTAACTAGGCAGATCATGGGACCATAACAGAGACATGAAATATAGAAGGTGGAGTGGGTTTTGAGAACAATGTTACATATATTATAGATGGACTCACCTGTCACCCAATTCTACATCCAGTTTAGAGGATAAGAGAGCTAAGCACTTGCTTCCTGGTTTCCTTTGCAGCTAGCGGGGGCCATATGTTACAAAATCGATTAATGGAATTTATGTGGAAGTCTGCTGGGAGGCTTCTGGAAAATCTGGAATTGTTTTGATAAAAGGTTCAATTGTCACTGGCATTGCTCCCTTCCCTTTTTCCTTGCCTTGTACTCAGACATGATGCCTGTAGCTGTAGAACATTTTGTGACTATGAGGAAAGGCCAAGAGGATTGAAAACTTGCCAGCCAGGAGATTGCTGAACTGCTGAATCGATAGCAGCAACCACCTGCCTCCAGATTTCTTGTTATGTAAGAAAAATAACCCTCATTTTATTTGACTCTTGTATTCTTTTACTTGTGGTTGATGATATTTCTAACTGACACAGGAAGACAATATGTTTATATTTGGATCTATTGAGTTTTAGATCTGATGAGAAATCCAGGTGGATTGGTCTAGTGGACAGATGGAAATATGATTGGGATTCTGGAAAGAAGTTTGGACTGTAAGTTCAAGATTCATCAGCAAATGATGATATTTGAAACCAATGGTCTTCAAATTTTTGCCCACAAGTGCCCTAAAAGAATTATGAAAAATTATATTCTCCTTATGAAAAGATATAATCTCCCTTGCACATTTCTCTCAATATTGTATTGTAGTTCCTCAATATTCTCAAACATATAGAAAAGTTGAAATCATTGAGCAGTGAACACCTAGATTCTACTATAAATATTTTGTTTTAGTTACTCAACATCTAGATTCTACTATAAACAGTTTGTTTTAGTTACATTACTTATTTCTACATTTGTTCATTTGTCAATCTATCTTATTTTTTATGCATTTTCAAATAAATTTTAGACATCGATATGTTTCACTCCTAAGCTCTTCAGCATGAATAACATTAACTAGGTTCAAATGTTTGTTTGCAGATTTTCTTTTCTTTTTGTGATGAAATTTACCTCAACAAACTATACACACGTTAAGTACACCACTTGATTATTTTTGATGAATGTTTTTGCCTTTCTAACCCCAAACCCTATTAAGTCATAAAACATTACTAGTACCCCGAAAAGTTCCCTTGTACTTTCCCCCAGTCAATCCATGCCCCTACCTCTCCTAGAGGCAACCACTGTTCTCATGTTTTTTCACTATAGATTAATTTTGCCTGTTCTACAATGTCATATAGATGAAATATTATATTATTTATCTTCACACATGTTTAACTTGACATAAAATTCTTTATTATGAGTATTTGCAAAAGATGCCATTTCTGATGTATCCTAAATATTGACATTTTCAAAGAGAATGGTCACATCTCTCATTTTAATACAGTTAATAGAAACTAAGTGTGATCTGCTACCTACCATAATCCATTTTAAAAAAATACATGGACAAAATCCTTTTTAGCAAGGTGAAAGTTTTACATATTTTTCTTTTTTCCCTTCGACTTGTGTTTCCATTCAACTTTTTCCATGAAATTTAATCCTAAAGTAATATATTTTTATGCCTGAAAGATTTTTCTTGAGTATCTTTTTATACTTGTCTGAACAAATATTATTATGTTTATTGAAATTAAAATTTTCCTCCTGAGACCATAAGGCTCTAAGTGTTAATTAATTTCTTCTAGATTGTTATCACTAGAATTATTCTTAGTTGATTAAAATAACAAATTATAATTTAAATAAACAATCATTAAACATAAAAGTAAGATATTACTGGAAACATCTCTTAATGAGATTGGTGGGGTTGGGATTATTTCTTATCAGTTCGTGAATATTATTCATTGCTAGAATAACACAGGGCTCAGCATAAATTCTTTTAATATTTTTCGTTGCTTTGATATTGATGCTGAGAAACTTTGTTTAGACAAATAAGTAGATGAGGATGAAAGGATTAGCGATGCCAATCAATTCTTTAAACCTTTTCTGAATTATATACTCCAATTCACATACTGATCTATCAAAAACTATTTCTAATGATCGATAAACTGACAAGACGATGTGGTCTTTTTTCAATTTTGCTGAAAGCAGACTTGGAACCCTTCTGACTTGCAAGAGCATTTACTACCCATATAGTCATTCACTGATTTATTTAATGAGAAGAGAATAAAGTGTTTTATTACCAAAAGTTCAAGGAAACTTCAAGCTTGATGCAATCTGATAAGACACTACATATGGAAGTGTCACATTAACAAAGTCTACACAGGAAATCTTGGGTCACTCAGAGTCATTTACTTTGTTAATACAAATAGCAATTTTTCAAGTTGCTGGCCAGAGATTTTTACATTCTGGGGAAATGTACCATTATCACGTTTAGGGTGCGTGAGAGGTAACTTGCGAAGAAAGATATCTTGATCACAGGCATAGTCTCAGGCAGATTGATTCTAGAAAGGAATACATATGGAAATTAAAGCTCTGGACGCTGATTCTCTTAAAACTATTTATCTTGGAGCACCCTCTGGAAAGATTTCTTACATGACCAGGATATACATGCCCAGAGATAAACAGCTGTTTTAAGCTATGAGAATGGATGATATGGCTAGTGTGAACCCAGCGAAAGAGTATATATATATGTCAAGAAGGACTCCTCCTGCCTAATTGGGCCCAAATTCATAACCGGAGTCTAGCAGCTGTTGCTGACAGAGGCCTCCTACATATGCTGCATTTAAGGGAAAAGCCACAGACTAAATTGCCAGCCTCCTTCACTGTGTTCCTGCTGAGTCAGCCCTTATAAAGAAGTTCCTGGTATCCATCCTATTTCCAACACTGAGACCTGCCCCATCTAATTGCAACTATACAGCTATATCTTTATTTGCATCTATACTGACCAATCAGAGTGACTTCATAATGACCAATCAGATCACAGGAAGACAACCAATTTGGACCAATCAGACTGTGTAAAGTCGGAGTTCTCATTTGCATGAAAATGGACCAATCAGGAACCAGGGCGGGAACTTTATGAAAAGCCGCCTCACCTGTTTCTGTGGCGCACGCCTTGGGTTTCTCACGCGGAGGCTGTGTTTCTCCGGTTGGCTATTCGCCTGAATGAAATCTCTTCTTTCTCCGCACCCTAGATTGGGGCCACCTTTTGATATTAGGTTGGTAGCAACATTTGTGGACACCAGAGAGAATGTGAAAAGTGTTGTGAACAACAGCAACATTTTAAGAAGTGGGCTGAGGCCATATAACACTCAAAGGAGATTGGGGAGAAATGACCAGAGAGGTCAAAGAAAAATCCGAAGAAAGTGATGTCGCAGAGGCCGAAGTGCAAATACCTCAGTGCAGATGGCTACAGTGCAAACACCTCATCAATAACAGGTGCGATTATAGGTAAATGGACTTGGTAATGTGGTAATTTAGGACGCTGACAACCTGGGTAAAGGGCTATTTCAGAAGAGTGGTAGCGGCTGTGTGTGGAAGCTAGACGGCAGTTTAGGGGTTAACGGGCCGAGTGCAAGGGAAGAGATAGCTAAGCTTTAAAGAGTTTAGCTGTAAGAGAGAAGGAAGTTTTCTCTCTTCTTTCCTAAATGGGAAAGATATAGACGTGTTCTCAGTCTTTGGGGAAGGTCCCTGTGGAGAGAGGTTGAAAAGGGAGAACAGCAAGAGAAGAATCTCCGAGGAAATAGAAAGGGGCTGAGAGCCGCAACACATGGGGGTTTGCACCCGAGACAAGAAGAGGCAGGCAAGGATGGAGTTGCAGAAAATTTTCGTTTTCTGTATCTCATAATGCCAATGTTTGAACTCGCTGTGGTCTGATTTTGCTGCCTGTGGAATTTTCTGCCTGTTGATTTTAGTGTCTTGTGTCCTTGTGTATTGTGTGATACATATATGATATATATGTATTATATATATCTATGTTTTAGATAGATATATATTTAACTGCAAGCTGCTCGTTTTCCTTGGAAAATTGTGGCACCAATTTGAGTCGTCAGTTGAGGTTTTATTCCTCCAGAGAGGGTTTGCTTTGACTTCTGCAAATCATCTCAAGGCACTACCACAAGAGTGACAGCAAATCCATTCAAAGGCTGGCTTGTGGTCACAAGTTCCCAGAGGAGATCTCCCCCCACCCCAACACCAAGATCAAAACATGTTTCCTTTGCATAATGGGTTTATTTCCTGTCTACTCTCTTACCTTGAGGGCGTGGCCCTATCAAGGGGCACCAAGTTTGGGTGGAGTCTCATAATAAATTCCCTACCTTAGAGAGATTTCAGGCTTTACTTCACGAGCCCCAAGCCTTTGCAGCCTTTGAAACAGAAACTCAGGGCAAAGGGTGGCTTTGGCACCTGCTTACTCCCCACCTGCTTTCACTTCATTTTGGCCTCTGTAGAGTCTCTTCCTTAAGTGCTAGCTGAACAGTGTGTTTTTTAAGAAGATGCTTATAAATTTTATCTAGTGTTTAGTTTCAATGGAAAAGGTAGTTCAGGATATCAGGTCTGTTCTTCTGGAAAAAGAAGCCTCGTGTTCTGCTATCGTAACTCTGGTTTTGATAAGCAGGACAAGAGCAGTTTTTTTGACTGCTGGGTTTATAGCATGTTAGTCCTGTTGCTATGCAGTTGTTGCTGGAAAATAGTCTGTGGGCTCAGGCTGTCTAAACCAACCATTTCTTGGATGCCCAGAGAAGGAAGGAAGGCGAGGGCCTTGGTTTGCTGATTACAAACCATCTCCATGGTCACAGGTTGCTGGGCTCTCTTTGTACAATGTTTTCCCAGCAGCATTCAGGCAGCGATAGCTTCCTTTAATTATTTTTCAGCTTCTGGTGTTGGCTGGTGAGAGGAAGGAGTGCGTACCTGCTTGTGCAGACATGTATGAAGCAAGAGAAGGGACTATGAAACAAGAGAGAGGAACAAACTCCAAGAATAATCGATTGTTTCCATAGGATCCTGCTGGAATAACCTACTCATTTTTGTTTTCACTTTTATAGGGAGTTGGGGAAAAGAGAGGAACATAACCCATTCAGGTGTAAGTTCTAAGTCTGAAGATTTATCGTGTCTCACAGATGGTCCCCATTTGAATCTTCAGAATTAGGAAAGACTTAAAAACTTGCAGAATATAAATCTGGCTTATATTAATGTGGACTTTTTGTTGTTTCTAAATTTCAACAGAGGCCCCAAAGACTGAGAGCAAAATCATAGGTACTTAGGGATCTTTACATTCTAAAGCAAAGTGCAAGATTGTCTACATTAGTGAGAGTTCTCTAGGAAAACCACCAATGGGATGTACTTTTGTGTATATATATTGTAAAGAATTGGCTCATGTGATTACGGAGGCTGAGAAGTTCCAAGGTATATAGTCATCATGCCGAAGCCCTGGGAGAACCAACAGTGTAGTTCCAGACTGAAAGCTGGCAGGCTCAAGGCATAAGAAGAGCCATTTTTTCAGATGGAGTCTTAAGGCAGGAAAAGACCAATTCATGTCTTAGCTCAAGGGGGCTTCAGAGACCTCATAAAGTGACCCTTGAGATTAAAAATTAGAATTTGGACATAGGCTACATCTAGAGGTCAAGTAAGACCTTATTTCTTTTGCTTGCTTTGGGTGCTGGACCCTGTAGAGGTCTAAGACAGCAGCTAGTGAGTGGGTGAGGAACATGGAGTGAAGAGATGGAAGGAGCTTACCTTGATTTCTTTCCTCTCAGGCTTCTGTGCCTCAGACAGGCCCAAGCTAGGGGCTGGGGAAGTCTTACATGGAATGAGAATCTGGAGCTTTGAATTAGTCTGAGCTGTGATTCTTATTAACTGAAAGGAACCAGAAAAGTTGTGGGAACTGCCTGAGACTTCACTCAGGGATAGTGCGGATGAGGGCTATAGAGCAAAGTTCCTAAGTGGTAGGAAAGAACAAAGTTGCTTGTTTGTACTCTTCTAGTGGAAATGATACTTTCAGTGTCCTGAAGAAAAAAGAATGACAAGTAATATTCTAGAAATTTGTACCCAGCAAAAATATCATTCAAGAATACAAGTAACAAAAATATTTTCAGACTAACAAGTAAAAACAGCATTTAGCACCAAAAAAAAAAAAAAAAAAATCTGCATTAAAGAAAATACTAAGAATTGTACTTCAAGCAGAAGGAAAACGATCCCAGATAAACAGAGAATCTCGAAGAAATGAAGAGCAAGGAAAACAGAAAATATATGGGTATATCTAAATAAATAGGCAACCACAGGTTTCCCACTAGACATGGAATGCAAGCTTAATCAGTTTGAAAATAATATTAAGATGAAGATTGACTGGGGAACTCTGAGGCAAATGATATTTGGCTTACACTTAAAATATCTATGGCTTAGTGAAGTTTAGGGGTGATGCCTTGAGGGAACTAAGTAGGGAGCCTTTTGAGACTTAAGGAAAACATAAGGGCTGGAAAGGACCCCGATGTCAATTATTCTAATTTCCTTTTTGTACAGATGGGAAAACTGAGGCCCAGGGAGGTCATGTGCCTAGTTGGTAGTTAAAGCAAGGCCAGATCCTAGGTACTCAGATTTCTCATTGAATGCTTTCAACCCATAAATCTCTTCAACTTAAGGCATGTATATTAAAACATTTTCATTTTCATGCACTCACGTTAGTCCCACTCAGCCATATTTCTTCTTCCTCACCCAGCTTCTAAAGACCTTTTAGAGTTTAGCAGCAACAATTTTCTGTTATTTACAACTGTAGAGAATTCATGGGGCACTCCATGTCCTGGTCAGCTATGCAAGCATTAAATGAGACCCATCTGGTCATGGAACTTTGACAGGAATAATGTAACTAATAGATTCTATTGAGCATTTAATGTGCACAGCTCTGTTCTAAGTTCATTATAGCTAGTGACTCATTTAATCCTCAAAACAACTCTGAGTTATTACCATTTTAAAATGAGAAAACTGAGGTGCAGAGGAGTTAAGTAACCTGCCCAAGATAAACTGCCAATGCCTGGTTTCAAGTCCTGGAGGTCTGTCTAGACAGCCTACATTCTTAACCCCTCTCTGTCATTCATCAAATATTAAGTACCTACTAAGTGCTGGGCACTGCATTAGGCGCCGGGGATATTGAAGAAGATATCTGCTCAATGGAAGCTTATGGGCTAGTAGAAGTGACAGTCAATTTAAACAAGAAATTATAATATCATTGACAAGTGCTTTAATAAAATATGTGTAGAATGATGTGGAATATAGAGAAGGACCTAGGGGAGCTGGAAAAGGCTTCAAAGAAGAGATGCTGTTTTAAGTTGGGTGTGGCTAGAGCATGGAGTGTGTGTTTGGGGTGGGCGGGTGGAGGTGGTGTCTGGCAGGAGAGTGGGGAGATGAGGACAGTGAAATGGCACTTGGGGCCAAATTGTGAAGGACCTGTTTCTTTATGTCTGTTAAGTTACTGGAACTTTATTTTGTGGGGAGCAGGAAAATAGCATGATCAGATTTGTGCTGTGCTATAAAGAGCTCTGGACAGTGAAGAGGACACATTCATTCAACAAGCATTAACTGAGCAAGACCCTGTGTAAAATGCCTAGATATGACCTCTGGTCTCGGGAAGCCTGCAGAAGTTCTGAAAGAGGAGACTAGTTCTGCCAAAACCTCGTGTTTCGAGGAGGGAAACTTCGAGTCCTACGTGAGAAGTCCAAGTTCACCAAGTGCTTCAGGGTGGGGGGAGTTGGGGAATGCCTCAAGGGGGTGGCCTCAGAGGGCTGGGTCTGGAATGAGTAGTGTGATTTAAAAGGCAGAGTTGGGTGGTGAGACAGACATCAGAGTGAGCGGTATTGGGGGGAATGGTGAATTGTCCACTTTGGCCACAGTGTAGGGTGTATGAAGGGCACTTTGTGGGAACCAAGGGCAGGCCTTGAACATGCTTCCTGAAGTACGATGCCACTAGGGGGTGCATGAGATGATTTTTGGTGGTATATGATGGATATTTTACAGTTTATCAGTTAGGTTTTTATATTAATGTACATTCAAAATTTAAACAATAATGACAATATTGTTTACAATGAGGCAAAGTGAAGAAAATGAGGTGATTTAATCAATATTCAGGAAGTGATAATATGGATGGTTCACAGATAGGACAAAAA
>NW_011888787.1:4531057-4536692 GCF_000151845.1 Pteropus vampyrus | reverse complement strand
GGACCCCGATGTCAATTATTCTAATTTCCTTTTTGTACAGATGGGAAAACTGAGGCCCAGGGAGGTCATGTGCCTAGTTGGTAGTTAAAGCAAGGCCAGATCCTAGGTACTCAGATTTCTCATTGAATGCTTTCAACCCATAAATCTCTTCAACTTAAGGCATGTATATTAAAACATTTTCATTTTCATGCACTCACGTTAGTCCCACTCAGCCATATTTCTTCTTCCTCACCCAGCTTCTAAAGACCTTTTAGAGTTTAGCAGCAACAATTTTCTGTTATTTACAACTGTAGAGAATTCATGGGGCACTCCATGTCCTGGTCAGCTATGCAAGCATTAAATGAGACCCATCTGGTCATGGAACTTTGACAGGAATAATGTAACTAATAGATTCTATTGAGCATTTAATGTGCACAGCTCTGTTCTAAGTTCATTATAGCTAGTGACTCATTTAATCCTCAAAACAACTCTGAGTTATTACCATTTTAAAATGAGAAAACTGAGGTGCAGAGGAGTTAAGTAACCTGCCCAAGATAAACTGCCAATGCCTGGTTTCAAGTCCTGGAGGTCTGTCTAGACAGCCTACATTCTTAACCCCTCTCTGTCATTCATCAAATATTAAGTACCTACTAAGTGCTGGGCACTGCATTAGGCGCCGGGGATATTGAAGAAGATATCTGCTCAATGGAAGCTTATGGGCTAGTAGAAGTGACAGTCAATTTAAACAAGAAATTATAATATCATTGACAAGTGCTTTAATAAAATATGTGTAGAATGATGTGGAATATAGAGAAGGACCTAGGGGAGCTGGAAAAGGCTTCAAAGAAGAGATGCTGTTTTAAGTTGGGTGTGGCTAGAGCATGGAGTGTGTGTTTGGGGTGGGCGGGTGGAGGTGGTGTCTGGCAGGAGAGTGGGGAGATGAGGACAGTGAAATGGCACTTGGGGCCAAATTGTGAAGGACCTGTTTCTTTATGTCTGTTAAGTTACTGGAACTTTATTTTGTGGGGAGCAGGAAAATAGCATGATCAGATTTGTGCTGTGCTATAAAGAGCTCTGGACAGTGAAGAGGACACATTCATTCAACAAGCATTAACTGAGCAAGACCCTGTGTAAAATGCCTAGATATGACCTCTGGTCTCGGGAAGCCTGCAGAAGTTCTGAAAGAGGAGACTAGTTCTGCCAAAACCTCGTGTTTCGAGGAGGGAAACTTCGAGTCCTACGTGAGAAGTCCAAGTTCACCAAGTGCTTCAGGGTGGGGGGAGTTGGGGAATGCCTCAAGGGGGTGGCCTCAGAGGGCTGGGTCTGGAATGAGTAGTGTGATTTAAAAGGCAGAGTTGGGTGGTGAGACAGACATCAGAGTGAGCGGTATTGGGGGGAATGGTGAATTGTCCACTTTGGCCACAGTGTAGGGTGTATGAAGGGCACTTCGTGGGAACCAAGGGCAGGCCTTGAACATGCTTCCTGAAGTACGATGCCACTAGGGGGTGCATGAGATGATTTTTGGTGGTATATGATGGATATTTTACAGTTTATCAGTTAGGTTTTTATATTAATGTACATTCAAAATTTAAACAATAATGACAATATTGTTTACAATGAGGCAAAGTGAAGAAAATGAGGTGATTTAATCAATATTCAGGAAGTGATAATATGGATGGTTCACAGATAGGACAAAAATCATCAAGGAAATATGCAAATAACTAAAAATTTGTGGAAATTGGGCTAAGGAGTTTAGAAGGATTTCGGAGGACAGGCACTCTGGTGTTTAGATTGGTACTTTGATAGAAAGATCAATCTGAGAGCTAGTGTAAAACAGATCAAGTTGGAAAAAGAGATCTGAGCTGGAGAGACCAGGAAGGGAATATTGTAATGTATTATGCATTAGTAGTAAGAGTTTCCTCTTTAAGGAACCTGTGCTGCTTTTCCTTCACACCTTCCTCTATTTGCTTATGTTCTCACTGTAAATTCATCAGCTTGCTTCACATGGAAGTGACATGTGCTGTTGGAAATGGCCACAATCTCTCCTGCTGCCTTTCTGTAAAAATAGACATCTCTTGGTTTTGGCAGTGGTGTTTTGAAGATTTGACACATTGTACATCAGTTTCATCTCTGAGCTCCTTTACTTAGAATCAGCGCCGCTCTTTTTGCGTCCCAAATTTTCAGCTAAACACAGTGGAAGAAGACTTCCATGAAAAGCGGGGAGGGGAAATAAAACTTTCAGAACTGTCAGCCCAGTGCCCTGAGCTCTATCCCAGTGAAACAAAATAGCACGGAGGGCTAGCAGGGGCTCCCCGACTCACCCCAAAGTCCAACTCTTGTGAAATTTTTGTCTTCAGTTCTTTTGCAATGTCAACGTACTTTGAAGCATTGTGGATTTCTTAAGATACTGCAACTCACATTTGAAATATTCTTCCTGTGATAAGTTATGCATTGAATTAGCATATTTTGAGCAAAACGTGCCTGTCTGGGAAGGAAACCGTGATGCTATTCCAACACATAGATCTTCAGGAGCAGAAGTGGCCCTGGCCCACGGCGGGTGCTTCCTGCCTACAGGCCTATCAAATCCATGACTTCTTTTCCCTGCCTTTTGTTCTGCACGCCCAGAAGCTCACCTGTAGGCAGCACTTATCCTTTCGTTCATCCTCCCGAAGCAGGAGAATGCTTCTCAGTCAGCCTTTGTCCGTAGATGAATATGTTTATACATAATTAATTGTTGGTGGAATGAATGAATTCCTTTTCAGTTTCCTCTTACTGCACTTGGTGGCTTACTTATTTAGTGGTTACCTTATCTCTCAGAATGTTACGGATGAGTCAGAGAACGAGGCCTGGGGAGGGTTATGTGACATGTGACCTGATGTGAGGTGCCATCTGGTAGCTCCTTTCTCTACTTCCCATCTCCCAAGCTTCCTGTATGGCCCACCCCCCTAGACGCAATGCCTGAGTTTGTTTCCTAGTTAAAACCTCAGGTAAATCCAGTTTGTCCTTGTGCTCCTCCAGCCTTTCTTTCAGAATCCGTAGTAGACATCTGGTTTTTGTTGTTGTTGTTGTTCAGAATCCCTTCCCACATTTTTGGGAATGGGAAAGTCATCCCAATCTCTAGGTGATTTTCCCTTGGGGAAACCCCTCCCCCTTGGGAGTTGTCTTGTCGAGACACTGTCTAGGTGTATTGTCTTTTGGTCAAGAAGTGAGCACGTGACCCGGGCTGAGCCCATCAGAGTATCTGTCTGGGGAAATGGAATCTTGAGCAGAATGACACAAGGACCGGAAAGTGGCTGGGGCAGATTTGTTCCAACAGTGGTGACTGTCCGTCATCTCCACTCCCTGGATCTGTGGCACTTCCTTTGTTCCTGCCCTTCTCAAGGGCGAGTTCAGCCTTTCCTTTGATGCCATGACATCTGCTTCCAATAAGTTAGTTTTTTCCTGAAGTAAGCCAGACTCTGTCACTGTCATTTATGATCAAAGAGCCCTGGAAAGGCCACCCTCTGCTCCCTCTCAGTGCTCTCCCAGCTCCTCCCCGGACTAAAGCTCTGTAGTGGCTGTACATTTTCTGTTAGACTAAGACCCAGATCCCCACCACAGCCTGCAGGCCAGCCGGTCTGGCCCTTGGTGGCCCCTGCCCTGCCTTCTCTCTTTCACGTCTCTCCCTTCCTTGAGCGGTCCACGCGCTCTCATGTGGAGCGTTCGCATGTGCTACTTCTGCCTGCAGGACATGTGGTTGGCCCTCGGTGCCCTTCCCAGCCCTGGACTTGGTACCTTCCCATAACACTTACCTCAGTTTGTAGTTATACATCTATCCGTGGCTTATCTGATCATTGTTTGTCTCCTTCACTAGACAATAAGCTCCACGAGGATAAGAACTATATTTTTGTCCTGACTGTATTCCGGTATCTAACACGGCACCTGCTGTGTGGTAAGAGCCCAAAACATTTTTGTGGAATGGAATCATAAAAAAAAGGTGCAACTTGACCTTGTCAGAACATCTGAGATATGAACTGTGCTCCCAATCTCCCTTTCATCAGGATTTCTGAGCTTCGTCTGTTCTCTTTAGGGCTCTGGTTTGCACTGGGCAACGATGACTGGAATGGTTTAATCAAACACATAAACTTAGTATTTGCTAACAGGCGTCCCCACAGCTCTCCTTTCTCCATCTAATGCATATTTATGCCGCCTGATTAAACTCTCCTATGGAGGTGTATTTATAGCCTTGAAGGCAAGAACCAGGGGTGTAATTCTGAATTAGGGGACTAATTCTGATTCTAGTTCTGCGCCTGAGTAGGTTGGTGGACGTTAACTAATTCATTTAATCTCATTAAATCTGAGTTCCCTCATTTCTAAAATAGGATAATATCTATTCCACTATATAATACCTGGTGGTGGTGAGGATGTGAGGAGATAATAAACATCGAAGCACTTGGGAAATTGTTAAATGGATATGCTGTGCAGGAAATACCTTTCTGATACGTTATAATATTTGCTCATTATAGGTGCTCCAACAAATGCTTTCCTCTGCCTGACCTTATTTCATGTCGTAAGTGAAATAAGATGTACGACTCATTACCCCTGAGTACCTACCAAGAGGCAGGCCCAGAGGTAAGGGCTTCACATGTGGTATTTCATTTAATCTTCACAAAACTGTATGACGGACATTAATTTTCCTCATTTGACTGAGGAGAAAACAGGCTAGCAGAGGTTAAGCAACTCATTCAAGCACGCAGCTTGCAAATCGGGGAGCTGGGATTGAAATCTGAGCCCACCGACTTCAAGGCCAGTGCTTTTCACCGCGACCCACAGGGTCCCCTTAGACAGCCGACCAAAGGTCACTCTTTGCTTAGTGCCTACTGAGCTCTGGGCACTATGTTGGTTGATTGACATACTCTTTTTCATTTAATGTTTACACTATCACTGTCATTATCAAATGAGGAAGCAGAAGCTTAAAGAAAGAACCAGGGTGGCTATAGAAAGTTGCAACAGGTCACCACCACTACTACCGTAATAGCATAATAACCAGAGGAAAAGTAGGTAAATTGTAAAAATTATATATTGAGAGACAGTGGAAACGATGAGCAGGGGAGAAACTAAGCTGGAGAAGGAAGAGCTTTTCCTAGGCCAGCCCATCCCTATTCATTTTCTTCCCTGGGGGCTGTGCCTTTTCTGAGCAGGGTATGAACTTGACCTGAACCAGCAGAGACTCCACCAAGGGCAACAGAAACCACAGAGGTTGTGGCCATCTCCAGGGGCTGGCAGGACACCTGAGAAATTAGAGGAGCTCCAAGGCAAGGCCGGTTTTCCCTATGGGACATTTGCTGAGCTCTGGGGAGCTGATAAGAAGGTTCAATAATCTTTCTAATACTCACTAAATCTGGACCTGAGTTGCCTGCATCACGGGCCAGTTTGACTTTGAGTTTCTTTCCTGGGGCCCTTGGGGCCTAAGGGATCATTTCCACCCCTTTTGGCATCTGTGTGCCTCTGCACCAATTTACCTAGATTTTCGGCAGCAAGTAGCTTTTGGCAGACATTGGCGCCCTCTGCTGTCGGAGAACAGTTTTGCAGGTGCTTGGAGCCGGCCCTTAGCATCCTGTGTTCTGATCCTGTTTTCCCCCAAATCAGGATTTAACCCCGATGATCAATTCAAACA
>NW_011888787.1:4527187-4529272 GCF_000151845.1 Pteropus vampyrus | reverse complement strand
GTGGTGCAGAGTAGAGGGCAGGCCCAGACTGTGTTCTCTGTCTGCTGGCCATTCGGTTTCCGGGTGTGCTCTTCATCCAGGAATAAGGGAACCAAGTCCTTTGTCATGTAGTTGAGGAAAACTAGTTTGACCAGGATGCACTGTTTTGCTCTCAGTCTAGCACTGGGCACCAGACACGCGGTCCGCGGGGAGTGGGGGCGGGGCGCCCAGAGGACGATGACCCGAGGCGGGGTCACCCAGCCCTGAGCTCTGACAGCCGCTCCGGTTATTGCTTCTCTTCTCAGCAGAGATGACAGAAAGTGTCAAAGCCAAATATTTACTGGAGGCAAAGTCTGAACACTTCAGATAAGATTTAGTGGCTCATCCGGCGGAGGGGAACTTGGGACCTGGAGTCCCTGCGGGTGACGACACACTGATAGCCCAGCGAATCTTAGGGAGACGGACAGGGGAATCTTTTAGTTTTTACGTTTTGAAATTTCCCCTTTTCTCCTCTTTACAGGAAAAATAAGTTTTATCCTGGGACTGTGAGGCCGAGGAGGCCTCTGGAAGCCTGTGACCAGTGAGTGACAGCGTCAAGGTCTGAACACTATCGATAAAGCTTTGAAGCCCAAACACCCACATTCCCTTCTCTCTCCTCTACCCTTTGATGTCTACTCCTTTCCACACACCAAGATGGTTCTCCTCGGGGCCCAGAGGGCACCTCGACCGTCCCCCACTTCCAATGGGTCCCATCTGAAAGGGGGTCTCTCTTTAAAAGTGCAGCCTCTTCTGCTTTAGCCTGAACTCTCCTTAGTACATTACCCCCCAAACCCCATTATTACCGTCTCTTTGCTGCATTTCGAATCTCCAAGTGCCCCTTGGAATCCTCTGTTGGAACTTGCCCAGTTCTTCTGGCGGGCGGAGGCCGCTCCTTCCGCTGCTGTTTCTAACCGGAGCCCCTTCCCTTGGGCTCTTCTTTCTCACTTTCCCCCACCTCTTGGCCACCTGGCAGCTCTCAGGGAGTGATTGATGATGTTGTCTCTTGTTGCCAGAGGGGAGAGGGTGAGGGGCTGAGTGAGAGGGGCCTGGGCCTGGAGGTGGGTGCGCTTGGCTCTCTGGAGGGGCCCAGAGGTCCTTTGCAATATCTTGAATTTCATACACGGATCCCTCTGTGGTCGATAAAGTAAGTTTTTAATTAAAAAGAATGCTTTAGAAAGGACTGACACCCAGCACTGATGCTCCAGTGTGTGAAGAATATAGCGTATTCTTAAACAAGACATTAAAACAATTTGCCATAACACTGATTATATTAAAATAAAGAATTTCTGTTTATCGGACATCTTAAAGACAAGTTGCATCTGGGGAGAAGGTATTTGGGATGCATATAACTTGCAAGGGAATATCAAGGTTATTCGTGGAGAACGATAATTCAATAACAAGAGAACAACTCAGAAAAATGGATAAATGACATGAACAGGGGTTTCACAGAATCTCTTGAATTATCAAGAAAAAATAAATTAAGACAACAAGAAGTAAACTTTTATCTGTTTAATTAGCAAAAATTATGAAGTCTGTTAATACAATGAACTGGAAGAGATATTGTCATTTACTCATTTATTCAATAAAAAGTCCAGCTCTACTTTGCCCTAGGTATTCCTTTAGGTGCTCAGGATAAAGCGTTGAACAAAATGACAAAAATGCCAGTTCTTGCGGTGACTTATATACAGTCTTCTGGGTGGCGATGGATGATAAACACTAGCTGTAATAATTAACTAGTTATACGGTATGTTAGAAAGGGAGATCTAGGCAAGGTCAAGGACAATTGAGCATGATGGTGGGGCTGGCGGGGTAATTTCAATTTAAATGGAGCAGGTCAGGGTATACCTCAGTGAGAAAGTGACATTTGAGAAAGATTTGAAGGGCATGAGGGAATGAACTGTGCTCTTGCCTGGGGGGCGGGCATTCCAGGCAGAGGGAACTGTTAGTGTGAGAGCCCTGAGGTCAAGAGGATTTCTCATACCTTGTTGATGGAATGTCACGTACTGTAACCGCTTCGGAAAACAATTTGGCATTTTTCTTAGAAATTTGCACAGCAATTCTACTCCT
>NW_011888787.1:4517772-4525343 GCF_000151845.1 Pteropus vampyrus | reverse complement strand
CAACCACTGGAGGGGAGCAGAATGGATTTGGATTGCCCCCAGGAAGATTCATCTCCATCAATAGAGAATCGTTATTCTTTAACCAGTCTGGCAGCTTTCTGGAAAAGTCCAATTCAGTAGGCTTATCTTTGTTTGCCTGACTCAGAGTTACTCAGTGAGGAAAGCCCTACCCCTTGGGCATTTGTCAGAAAAACTCAGCTGCAATTGTGTAACATCAAGTTACTTGAGGCTGTGATACCACTTGAGGCAAGAGGCTGACCAAAAAACTTAAAAGTCTGAAGAATAATATGTCCTGAGAGGGCTTTGTAAAGCTTCAGCAAATCCCTGTGAATCTAGAATCATGTACATGTGAAGGGATGTGCATATGCACAAGAAGACCCGGGAAGAAACACCTGAGGAAGTCTTAATCTCTCACTTCTGGCTTACTTTGAGACTCTGCACAGCAGGAAGTGAAGGCTAAGGCAGAGTTATAAACTGTTAGTGAATTAAAGGTATGTCTCTACAGAGTCCTTGGCAAAGGATGAGTACTAATTGTTTTCTTAAGAAATATCTGTCTAATCTTTAGCTAACCACTAAGCTAACTGAATAGAGACTTCAGGAGCTGCGCGTGACAAAGATTACAGACTTTACAGAATTAATCCAGGAGTCAAAAAGCAGCCCTCAATCCAGGAAGGTTATAAACAACAGCAATGGTAGCAACAAACCTAATTACCAAAGATGCTACATTATAGTATTTATCATGTCCAGTTTTAGCAAAAATTTAAAAGACATGCAGAAAACAGAAAATATGGCCCCCACATGGGAAAAAGGCAGTTAATAAAGACTCTCCCAGAGAAAGTCCACATGTTGGATTAATTAGACACATCGTTAAGTTATTAAATATAAATATTCGATAAATATATATTCAAAGAACTAAAATAAATAATTCGAATAACTAAAAGAAACCACGTCTAAAGAATTAAAGGAAAATACAGCAATGATGTCTTACCACATAGAGCATATCAATAACAGACAGGAACCAAATAGAAATAACTGAAGTTAAAAAGTACAATAACGAATGAAAGTCACTAGAGAGGCTCAACATCATATTTGAGCAGGCAGAAAAAAGAATCAGTAAACTGGATGGTAGATCAATTCACATTATCTAGTTTGGGGAACAGAGAGAAAAAATAATAAAGAAAAATGACTAGAATTTCAAAGACTTGTATGTCTCCATTAAATGTACCAACATACGCATAATGCGAGTGACAGAGGGACAAGAGAGAAAGGAGCAGAAAGAATATTTGAGAAATAGTGGATAAAAATTTCCCAAAGTGATGAAAAACATTAATCTACCATCAAAGAAGCTCAACAAACTTTAAGTAGGATAAATTCAAAGAGATATACACATATCATAATCAAACCGTTGAAGGCCAAAGACAAAGAATATTAAAATCAATAAGAGGAAAACAATCATATACAAGGTTTCCTCAATAAGATTAACAGCTAACTCCACATCAGAAACCATGGAGGCCAGAAGACAGTGAGATGGCATATCCACTTGACCCCATCTGGGTTATCAGCAAATACCCTGGCCCTGACCGCAGGGATGATCATCTGACCAGGTCAGACCTGTTATTTCTCAGAAGTTTTCCAAACTAGAATTGAGAAAAGAGATTCAGCTTCTTTCTGGCATTGGGAACCACAGGCTTTGAGGCTCTGAGGCCTTTAACCACCAGGCAACCTCCAAGGGACACGGTTAGTCAGTGGAAGAGAATGAAGCAGCAGTCAGAGAAATGCAGAGCAGGAAACAGCAGGTGAGCTGGTGGCACTGGAGTCCAGCTATGTCCTTACCCTTCCTAGGTGTGGAGCGCAACTTTCCTTTGGTTATATAAACTCAGCATCCTTCAGTAACTTTCCCTTTTGGCCTGGCCTGGTTTCAGCTGGGTTTCTGTCACTTGCCATCACTAGGTTAAGGAGAACACATACACACTGTGGCAGAAGAATGCCATGTTTGAGCATGCAGATTTAAAAGTGAACTCCAAAGTGCTGATGAGTTTCTACACAAGAAAGTAAACATTAGAGATCCATCTGAGAAGCCTGAATGTATTCCTTAGAGTCTGGTGAGAGGCAAGCATTAAACAAAATTATAAATATGTAATTATAAATGTTGATAAGTACATTGGAGGAAAAGGTAAGATGTTAGAGAATAACGAGATGGGCAGAGTTGAGAGCAGGTGATCGGTGAGGCCTCTCTGAGGAAGGGATGTGAAAACCAAGGCCATGGCGAGAAGGAAGGCAGCCAGGTGAAGGATGGAACGGAGTGCCTTCCAGGCAGGGGGAACAGCACCTGTAAAGCTCTGATGGAGAAAATGATAATATTGAAAACACTGTTTGCCAAGTCTTTTAAAAAGTAATTCTTACAATAATCCTGTGAGATAGATACTGTACTACAGAGGAGATGGAGCTGGAGCCGTGTAGAGGGTCCAGGTCATGTCCAGCCTCGTAGGCCATGGGGAAGAATTTAGAATTTTATTCTATGTGCCATGAGAGAGACTATTGAAAAGATTTAAGCAGAACAGTGTATGATTTAATGTACATGTGAAAAAGCCAGTGATGAACTTTGTTTATTTAAAAAATAAAATAATTCCATTTTGTGATTAGGTTTTATTTTATTTATAATTTTATTTTATTTATAACCAGATTTCATTTTATAAAACCTACATATTACTCTTTTGGAAAATACAGAAAAGCATGAAGTAGAAAATAAAAATCACCTCTAACTCCACCCCCAGCAGACAATAGGTAGTTTTGTTAACCTTAGAATACAGTAACTTTGACAGATAATTTTTTAATCATTGATAAATATTTTTATTATAGCATAATCAATGGAATGATCACACAATGGACACATCGTTTTATCAATCAGCAACTAAGAAAAATATAGTGTCGTATGGTAGTTTTGTTCCAAGGTTTTGCAGGAAGAAATGGATATTGGTGGGGGAGAAAAGAGCCTTGTGTACTGGGGAGTTAACCCAGCAGGATGATGGGTCATGTCTGGGGCATAGCTTTAGGTTGTCACTTTGGAAGGCTGCGTTTGAACCACACGTGAGTTTGTTGAAGATTGTAATGTCTCTGAGTTCTCCAAGGAACATGCTAGAGCTGACATCTCTTCTTCTCCTGCAGGCTTAGCCACAGAAACCGGCTCCCCTGTGCCACTCACAACGTGCAGAGATTGTCCTGTGCTACTCCTTGGGCGTCTCTCGTCCTCACCTTTCCTCCACCTTCACTGGACTGTAATGCTGGCAAGAGTGGCTGGGTAGGCCACATGCCTCAGCCTATCTCACCCGTTCATAATTACAACAAATCTCCAACACGTCGGTATTGCGGTGAGTACTTTTTATATGTATCATCTTAATGCATCCTACTACAGTCCTCTGAGGTAAGTCATTTTACCCTTTTTACTGGCAAGGAAACAGAAAAGAAACAACTGCTAGAAGGTGACAGAGCCAGTTGAATTTAAATGTCTGAGCCCGAATTCCATGTGTTCAACCATTTCTTCGTACGCCTGTGTCCCCTCGGAACCCTCTATCGTCGTTCTGGTTTGTTGGTGGCAGAAGTTCGTGTAGGTTTGGGCTGGCCTGGGTATCGGCACCGGTTAGAGTGAGGCCAACCAGCTCTAAAACTGAGAGTGTTTAAGACGTGCAAATAATGGGTAGGTGTTTGAGGGGCGGACCCGTCAGGGAGAGAAAGCCGGGTTAGAAGAAGCAGGACCACCTCCTGCTTTAAGATCAGGGCTGAAAGTCTGAATCCTCACACTCATCAGGGCCTCCGCCACAGCTGGATCAGGTTGGAGAGACTTCCCTAAAGCCAGCTGGGAAAATCCCCAGGATGCCAGGCCACCAGCTGCTGCCCCCTCCCTCCCATTCGTGGAAAAGTACAGGCAGCGGGTATCCCAAAAAGCCTTCAGGCAGATGCCTGACTGCCCTCTGGGCTCACAAGGGCAAACGCTGAGTCGTTTGTCTTTGCTCCAGGGATGGAGGAAAATAGTTTTCCAAAAAAGCAGTTTAAAAAGTGTGGAAAATATCCACAACCCAAGTGTCTGCACAGAGTGGGGGTGAGAAGTCTCGCCGGCTCGGTCCTCGTGAAGAGGCAGGGAAGGAATGGAAGGAATGTGAAACCCTACCGCCCGAGGAGGAGGAGGAGGAGGAGGAGGAGGAGGAGGAGGAACGCTTGTATGCCTTTCACTTTCTGCCCGCTCTGGGAAGGGCTCAGGGACAGGACTGTGCTGGCAAGTCGCAGCTTCCCGAGAGGCAGCGGTTCAGTGGGTGGGCAGGTCCCGATCCCGCAGGTACTCAGTGGGGACCGGGAGCACGCATCTCGGTCATCCGTCTCTCACTTCCCACCTCGTGTCGTGGTTCACAGTTTCACATACGCTCTCATGTGACACCTGCAGCAGATGAGGAAGTGAGGGATAAAAGGTAGATGCTACTGCGCCTATTGCACTGAGGAGGAGACTTGGGTTCAGGGAGGACAATTGTCTGCCTAGGGTCCCATAGACCTCGGCCTTCTGTGAGTCCAGTGTCCTGACTGCTAGCCTGTGGCCTGCCGCACAACCTTGTGCCTTAGACGCTCCCTGGTTCCCTGCTTGGTTATCTTAGAAGCGCGAAGCACTGGGGAGTGAGTACTCTGGAGGCAGGAGGGTGACCTTCTGTGGCGCTGTGCCTGGCCCATAGCTGGCTTATTGATCGCGTGAAAGGATGGACGTATGGCCTTGGGCAAGTCGTTTCCCCTCCTCTGTGCCTCAGTTTCCTCTTCTGCACAATGCAAGTGCAGAGTAGGAGGACCTCTGAAGTCTAAATCCCTCCCTATCCCCAGCAAGAGGAGCAAGACTTTCTGATCAAACCTGAACTTCCTCGCCGCTGCCATGGAGGACATCACCTTCCTCCCAGTCTGCCCAGCTATACCTTTCCCTGCGCAGACTCTCCGCTGTGACCCTTCCTGTGCCCATTTTGTGCTGGTGAAATGGGCCAAGTGCAGGATCTGGAAGCCCAAGATCTGCTTTCGCCTCTGCATCTTGACATGGAGCCCAGGCCGGTAGGCCACACAAGATGCTTGGCAAGCCCCTTTGATCCCCTGCATGGCCCAGCCCTGGGAGGGCAGGGTGAGGGTGGGGTTCGAGTGAGTGAAAGGGGTGGGTGAAAGTCATGTGTGTAAGGAACTTAGGGTCTCAGTGTTGAGGGCGGGGGTGCAAGGTGTTTGGCTGAGGATCAGGGGGAGTAGATGGGGTTTTTGACCAGCATGGAGGAGGATGCTGGGACTCTGTCACTCTGGGCCAATCTTTTGGATCTGGACTGTCTGGGGGAGGACTGCGATTGTGTTGTATTTCTTACTTATGGTCTCAGGTGGCTAGGTGTTCCTTGATTGGACCAATGGTATGGGACATAGAAAAGGCAGGTGAGAGGCTCTGACAAATGTCAAAGAACTGAGTCCTTGCAGCACCCAGGTGTGCTGGAGGGTGTCAAGGCTTGTTTTTCACACCCCGTGAGTGGCTGAGTACCTTCTGGAGGTTCTGTCGACATGGCTCCTGCGTGCCTGGCTCCAGCTGGTCTGGTGATGCTGGTGGCGTGAGGGGAGCATGCAGAGCTGACTCGAGGACGGAGGACTGGTGCTGGGGATGAGGGCGGGGCTGCGTTTCTGTCTGGGCTGCTTCTGTGTGTGGGGAGCTGGCAAAGTGGGGCGGAGGGCAGCGGTGTGGCTCCAGGCTTCCCCAGCCCCGCCACCATGTTTGAAATCTAATTTATTGAGTTTACAGTAAAGGTTTTATGGGGCTTTCCTGGAAGCTTCTCATTATGGAAACTCTTGTGCTGGCAGTTTGGTGGCTGGTGTCTGGTTCGCTTGGGAGAGGTTGAGTCAGGCCCCATCCTGACGGAAAGATCCTCTGCCTGGGGCGCTGGAGGGAAGCAGGCGGGGGGCCCGAGTGGGCCTGCCAGGTTCTCGGAGGGGATGGGTTGTCCTGCAGCTTGGTTTTGAATGGACCCCCATTTGTTTTCTCTCTGCCCAACCCTTGTGGGTTCCAAACATCTCAGGGGAAGCTGTGGTAAAAAGGCACCCCCGTTGCTAAAGCCATTTTGATTATTTTTCATATATTTGAAAAGCATGAGGTGCTGGTCTACTGAGCAAAAACAAGCCAACCCCACAAAAGTGGACTTGCTGATTGTAAACTGCAGGGGCACACAGCACATGAGCCACGTCTGGCTGGAGAGTCCTTTGGCCCTGGCATGAAGCTCCACCATCTGACCCCCAGAAGTTCTTGTGTCTGCCTTTTCCAGCATCCCCTGGGAGCTGGATTTTGTACCTCCCTCACTGCTAGGCTCACGTTCCGAACCCAGGTCACCTGATGTCACGGGAAGGAGAGCAAGAGCTTTGGCACCAGGGTCTCTGAAAAGGCCCAGAGCTCAGTTTATGAATGTGGTGGCTCTGTCCTGCCAAAGCCCTGAAGTGGACACCGATTCACAAGTCACCAACCTCCTGTGGCTGTTGGTGAGACTGTTAGCTCCCGTAATACTGGGTCATTTGTCCTCACCCATGTACCTTTTGTTTAAGCGTTTATTGTGCTGGTGTTCTTGTTCTTTAGAATGCAGGAACATTCATAAAACAGAACGCGCTGCTTGGTATTAGAATGAAAATTGTGAAAATCAGTTAGGTGGTAAGGTCTCTCGGGACATTGATGTGTGTCCCTTTCCATGAGGGGGTCGAGAAAGCTTGTGGCAGTGCCACTGCCCTACGAGCGAGTGTGGTTCCTCTGCCGTGCTGTGAACAGCCCCCTTTCTGATGGTCCCCGGTGTCCAAGCATGGCCTGTGCTGCCATCACCTGGGAAACCAGCCGTGGTTTCCATGGACCGCTCTGAAGGGTGGCAGGCCTGGATAACCGCTGAGCTTTCCGACCTGAGATTCTAGGGGGAAGCCAGTTGGACCAGACAGGTATCAGCTTTAGAGTCCAACAGACCTGGGTTCAAGTCTCAATTCTTCCCCACACTTGGTTTTCTTCTCTGTAAAAAAGAAGATAAATAACATCAAGGCTGCTTGAGGAATACTAAGTGAGGTGATGCCCGGGGAGCACCTGGAGCTCGGACGGTGGCTTACAATTCCCCCTTCCTCTTCATTTCAACTCAATTGTGTGCTGGGGGTACGGGCTCTGCGCCGTAAACAACCCAGCATTTAAAAATAAACAACCACTTATTCTCATTTGATACATGATATGTACACTCATGAGTGTTCGTATCTTGTTTTGATTTCTCTCCCTGTCTGTGTTTCTGACAAGCATGTCTGGATAAGTGTGTCTGCCCTGGATGGCAGAGCCCCAAGGGACTGTGAGCCACAGCAGGCATAATCATCTGCCTCGTGATACTGCTGCTGAGGACACCCATCTAGTATTTACAACTACATTTGACTTTCGCAGGAACCCTGGGAGGTTGGAAGGACTAAAGAGGCGAATGCCAAGGGTGCACAGCGAGAGCAGCCACAGGACCAGGCCTGGAACGCAGGCCCAGCTTGTGGTTGCGCCCAAGGCTCTCAGGATGGCCCTTTCT
>NW_011888787.1:4515827-4517722 GCF_000151845.1 Pteropus vampyrus | reverse complement strand
TCGTATCTTGTTTTGATTTCTCTCCCTGTCTGTGTTTCTGACAAGCATGTCTGGATAAGTGTGTCTGCCCTGGATGGCAGAGCCCCAAGGGACTGTGAGCCACAGCAGGCATAATCATCTGCCTCGTGATACTGCTGCTGAGGACACCCGTCTAGTATTTACAACTACATTTGACTTTCGCAGGAACCCTGGGAGGTTGGAAGGACTAAAGAGGCGAATGCCAAGGGTGCACAGCGAGAGCAGCCACAGGACCAGGCCTGGAACGCAGGCCCAGCTTGTGGTTGCGCCCAAGGCTCTCAGGATGGCCCTTTCTTTGCCTCTCTCAGACCAGACATTCTTCTCTGACTGTGCGCCTGAGACCCTTTTTTTTCTGGATGTGGCTCGAGTCACAGTAACCAAATTAGATGGCTAATTTCCCACGTGGGCTCCAAGCAGCATAATCTAAAACCCGAGGAAGGCTTTTCCTCCAATCCTCCAGACCTGGGTGTCTGGCGGTAGCTGAGGGCTCTGTCGCCTGCTGCCCGAGGGCCCCGGGAAGGCAGAGCAGTGGGCCCTGAGGCCAGAGCAGGGCAGAGGAATGTGGCCATTGGTCCTGGGGTCTGCAGGCTAACTGGCTTTGGACAGTAACGGTGAATCTTTTTATTTCTCTCTAAATTAATTAACGTGTTTGTTCATTCATGCCTCCGGCCTACATGGCCTATTATCCTCAGTGCTTTGTCATGTACAGGAAAAGTGAGAGTCTCCCCGGCCTTCAGAATTTTGCAATCTGGTTGATGAGTCAACTAGACAGCGGAAATAGGCAAATGGCAGCACCAGAGAGTAATCTAAAGGCTGAGAGAAAGAAAAACATACATGGCAAAAGCAGGGTTTAACTCTTGATTCAGTGCAGGAAGCAGGAATTCGGCTCAGAGGCTACGTGGAATGCCAGGTGTGAAGTAGACAGGCCTGACCTCAGATCGCCTGGGGAGAGGGAAAGGAGAGGTGAATGTGAGCAGACACGAGGCTTTTCTTTTCGCACAAGGTGGCCCCTGGTCAGACAGGGCATCTGCCTTCAGTGCAGTGAAGCCACAGCCCTGCCAGTGACTTAGCCCATTTGAAAAGATGAGCCAGGCCAAGCGAGGTTCTCGCCAGCTGCTCTGAGCCAGAAAACACAGAGGGAATGAGGGAGCTGTGAGCTGAAGCTGCGGGATCGCGACATGGCTGGGGAGGGCATCCGGGATGGACGCGGGCCGGCCAGCAGGCCAGCATTCGAGAGGGGCCGGTGCTCCGATGAGCAGGAGCTGTGAGGTGGGGACAAGCTACAGAGAACATCAGGAATCAGAGGTGCTCAGCGGTGAGGAGCAGGGGAAAGGCATAGGAGGAAGTCAAGTCACGTGCACGGCGGAATTCTAGATGGAAGATGTACAGACTCCACTGCTGAGGGCCCAGGGCCGCTGTGGACCCAGAACCCACCTCCAGGGGCTGCGCCCACCCCCGATGCCAGGCTTCCTGGCTCCCCTGGGTCCCTGTGTCCATGCGCTGTACCCGTCAGGAAACCCCCATGGTGGGAGGAACCGCTGGTCAGTCTCAGTCTCATGCAAATCAAGGACGTATTAGCCTAGCTGACTTCTTCGAGACCTGGAGAACGAAGATCAGTGGGGTATTCACGTGCACACCCACGATCACACGCATGGATCTTAATGCAAACATATTCGCAGACTCGGTTGCAATAGGGGAGTTCTCTGAGTGTGGAGCCGCAGGGCCACGGGGGGCACCGAGTGCTGGGACGCAGACGAGCGGCAAGAAATGCGAACCTTCCCTCCTGCGTAGCACAGTTGGAAGAGCAGCAGACACTGCTAATTTTAGTTTCCCTCAGGATGTAGATGTCATTCAAAGTGAAACTATTTCCTCCTACT
>NW_011888787.1:4510167-4511597 GCF_000151845.1 Pteropus vampyrus | reverse complement strand
TCAGGGCCACTCCTTAGACGGAGGTGGGAAGCGCAGGACTGTTTCATCTCATTTCCAGATGGAGAAACTGAGGCCCTGAGCAGTGAGTTTTAAGGACAAGATAATGAGCTAGTGGCAGAGCTGAGAACAAATTGGGCTTCAGCTCAGAGTGGCTACTGCCCAGTACAGTTAATGTGTGTATGTGTGTGTGTGTTCCCTTCTTATCCTAATTCTTCAAAAGGGACATTGGAGATGACATAGTTTAAAAGCAAACCGTGCTTCATGAGAAAGGATGTGTGGCATTAGGAGGATTACAAAATCTTTCTAAGTCCAACATTCTTATCTACAAATAGGGGGTAACGACAATCCCTACCTCACACCACTGTTGAGATGGGCATTGAGATCAGTAATAAATCTAAATCTCAGGATCCAATTTCCGACCCTTAGCTGAACACGTGAGCCACCCGATCACAGTGCCCACTTGTTGGCGATTACATCCACCTGACCTGAGCCACTCAGTTACCCAGATCAGTGGTGAGAACCATGACTCAGTAGCCAAGACACAAGCTAATCTAACGTGAGTCTGTCTCCTCTCAGATTTACTTTTATAATTAGGTTATCACAGCGGGAAGGAGCTAGCTTCGAATGCCTACTATGTGCTGGGCAATTTTCTAGGTGTTCTGCATTAATGATTTTCTTGAATCCTGTGAGGAGGTGTTATCAAACCAAGGGTTGGATCACGTCTTATTCACAGGTCTCTCTCGTGTCTAGCATGGCGTTTAGCAAGTAGTGGGAATTCAACCAGTATTTGTTGAGTGGATGACAAAAGAAGTTAGCGGAACATTTAAATACATGCTGATGTTCAGACCTGGGGGTGGTGAGTGCCGCTTCCTCCCGCTAGAGGGCACTCTCGCCATGTGCTACGCCAGAGGCCAAGCCAAGTGTGGCTCCACCTCACACAGCTTCTCATTGCCGGCTATATACACACACTTCTGTTGTCTGGCAGGGCCTGAGTGTGCCCCGTGAGCTGCGCTGCCCAGAGGCCCTTAGGCTCGGGCCAGTGCCCTTGTCAAGGTCCCGTCGTTCCCTTCAGATGTCTCCTTTATTTCCCTCATTATCCCTCCCTCACCTCATACTCCCCATGCAGCTACACCACCTTCAACTGTGGCACGTTCAGATCTTTCCTTACTTCCTTTGGTCGTAGCCAATACAATTTTAAGTAACTTGAGCTAAGACACTAATTAATAAGAAGTTCTGAGGCCATGATCCTCCTGTCGACATGGTTGCATGTTAACAATGCCTTTTAATGCCTTTTGAGTGACATGTGTCCTGGTGATGGGTGCATTTTGGTGGGACAGGTGGGGATGCCCTCCGAATCCCCAGATCACACCACGCAGCCATCAGCATATGGAGGGTGGTGGCCACCTCTGAAAGCCAGCGTCCAGTTTTGG
>NW_011888787.1:4497561-4507847 GCF_000151845.1 Pteropus vampyrus | reverse complement strand
GTAATGTGGACCCAGCCGTCTCTCCTTCCCAGCTAGGTCCCCAGCACACGTCACGCTCTGGGACACCTCTGTGCCTCACTTAAGAAGCTCCAGATTCTCTTCCTAAAGAAATCCTGCTCCTTGGGGAAGGCCCAGGGCAAACGTCGCCTCTCACCTGAAGCATTCTGTTCTCTTGGTGACCCCTCTGGACGCAACCAATCGTGTCTTCTCTCTGTCTGCACAGCACCTGAATATGGCACTTCTAGAAGCCTCCTGCCCCACAAGTCTTCGAACTCCTTGAAGGAAGGCATCGTTTCAGCCTGCTTCCTGATTGTAGCTCCAACACCCAGCATGGTACCTGGCACAGATGCCCACAAAACGTTTGCTGGCTGACTAGAGTGATGAATGCGTGAATCAGGAGTCTGACCCTGATTCCCTCTGTGCCTAGCTATTGTGAGCTCCCTGGGGCTCTAACAGAGCACATGGTTTTCTTAGTTTACAGTGGCTCATGCTGGTGTTCTAAGTAGACCTGCATTAGGGCTGAAAAGTTTTTCTCTGTGTTTCCTTTTTTTCTAAAACTAAGTGAGGATGGTGACTCTGGGTTCATTGCTTCTTTGCGATTCCTCTGTACTACGTTGGCCCCAGGAAATTAATTTCCTTTGGACACTTTCAGCCTGGAAGATTTTGTTTTTTGAGCTATTAAGAGCTAAAACTGTTCTTACAGTTTAGATTTGTTTTGGGGTCTTTTGGGGAGAAAAATTCCCTTGCTCTTTAAAAAAAATTCTTCCTTCTCCCTCTCAAATTCCATGCTTGTTTAATCTTGTTTAAACAATTAAATTCACCTTAAGGAAGCCAAAAATGGAGTCGCTTTGGGGAGGGGGCTGGGGACCAGCACTCCTGCCCGGCCTGCTTTTCTTCTCTCTTCCAGAAAAGCCTTTCCCTTTCCTGTTCTTCTGCCAGCTGGTTAACACCTTGTGATGGAGCACTCGGGCTATGCATCACCAAAGGGCCAGCTCTTTCCGAATGGAGAGTATTTGTCCTCTAAGTGAGAAATATTTACTTAAATTTTTTTTTTTTTTTGCATTTGGTTAAAACTCCTGGGACTGGTCTAGGCAAAGCTGTGAGAGGGTGACCCAGGGGCCTGGGTGGACCACATGTGTGAAGCTCTGGGCTGCTTTTGAGGAAGCAGCAGTGTTTGGTCTGGGCAGGAAAGACCCTCTTTGGCTGTAGGTATGCAGACACCTTCTTTTCTGTCTGGCTTCACTGTTGCCTGCTCCCCAGCTCCCTGAGGCTTTTCCGGGCACTGCTTGTGGTTGTTGTTGATTGGTGGCTCTGGGCAGGATCTTCCACACCGCCCTGAAGCCAAACAGTATTCAGTAGAGACAGAAGCCTCTTCCTGGAGCCCAGCAAGGTCAGATGGCAGAGAAGCAGTGACAGCCCTCCGGGAAGCTGAAGTCCAGAGTGTGCTCGTAGGGGAAGGCAAGGGAGCGGCATTCGTGGATCGCCCTGCAAGTGTGAAGAACTGGGTGGGGCATATTTAAGATGGGTCTTCACGTGGTCCTGGCAGTAACAATCACCAGCATGTACTGATGCCTGCCCCACGCCGGGCATATTGCATACGTGGGCATGTGTAGTCCTCAGAGTGTCGCCCATGGGGTGCCTACTATCAGTCGCATTTTGCTGGTGTGGAAGCGGAAGCTCAGAGAGGTCAGGCCAGTTCATGAGAGCTTGCCCAGAGGTGGGAACCAGACTTGGCTCAAAATCCCCTTCCATGTCGCCTCGTCATCAAGTCTACCCAGATGCAGGGCTGGGGCTTTGAGAGTCGTGAGGGGCTTTTTTTTTTCAGAATGCCATAAAATATAATCTATTGAATTCCCTCAAATGAGCAAGGAACAATCTCCCTAGCAAACAAATGATCATATTCAGCCACAAACACAAGCAGCCTGGGCCACGAGAAAGCAAGCTGTTGAAGGATGCATGAGTGTTTGTTTCTTTCTCATTAATCGTTTCTCCTCATTCATTTATTTAGTCTTATGCTAGCTCTGGCTAACAGGCAAGTGGTGACAGGCACTGAGGGCAGAACAAAAATTTATGGGAGAAATGCCTACAACTGAGAAAAGTCTATATGTTCACATTTTTTAGTGCACTGGGAAAGCTGCTAAATTTTGATTTAAGCAGTATTCCCCCTCAGACACTCTTCCAGTGCACCAGCCTCTACCGAAAACCGATTCTGAGCCCCACTGAGCGTTGATGGTGGGCGCAGGTGTGTGTGTGGTAAGGCTCACCCCCAAGTATGGATCTGTTCTTTTGAAAGATGTTGCCTACCGTTTCACAGGCAGACAATTCACCTTCCATGTCCTTTTAGCCTAAGTCACTAACAGAATGATTTGAAATGCTCTGGGACACTGACTGACAGGCTCAGGGTCTTAGCCTATGTGAGCTAGAGTGGGTGTTGGGGTAGAGGAGGCGCTATGTGCTCGGGATTTTAGAAACAGTTGGGGATAATGCCAAAAGTGGGCCACTGCCCTCCAGAAACCACCTCGTGGATTTTCCTCTCCTTGGAAAGTTGTCCAATTGGCACAGACTCAGAAGCCATTATTTTCCCCACCTTGCAAACACTCTCCCTGAGAGAGCACGCTGGCATCTTCTCCTCGCTCCACGGTTCCCAGAGTTCAGAGCGGTTGGGCTCTCTTTGCTTTTGCTGCACTAAGTAACTAGTATTGTTATGGACGAGGTCAGCTTTGTGGACCTCTGGCCAATCCCTCCCTTTGGATGGTAAGGGTAGGTGATACCGAGGCCGCGCGATGCCCATATATTTCTCCAACTCACTTCTATTTCTAGTCTCTGCAGCGAACGGGGACGGGACTCCAGACTAAGATGCTAATGCAATGATCGTGCTGCGCTCTGCACTTGTGAAAGAACAAATGCTAACTAACAGCAACAATAGTAGTAATTGGTAGTAATTTGATTTTGGTTTGGGCCCCAGGCTCAGGATCTCAGAGATGGAGCGCATATGGAACACATCCGTGGCCCTGTGTAATGCCCTCTAAACTGATTGGGTTCAGATGAGAAACATTTGTCGGCAAAGTTCCCATTGCTGGGTGTGGTGGGGTCTGGCCTGGGCCTTACCAGCGGGGCTGCCTTAGGAGACGAGAAGCTATTGTTAGCTAAGTGGTGGGAAATATCCTACAAGGAAATCTCCTTTTCTTCGTGTAAGCTCCAAGCCAAGGAAAGGTTGAAATGGCTTAAATTGTTCACTTCGGTCTGTGATACAGAAGGTGGGGTGGATCCACCGGGAAATGCTAAGCACGCCAGGAGGGGACCTGCTCAGGCCATAGACCATGAGAACGTCAGACATCAAGATCACACCCATAAGGCCCTCACCGTTCTGGTACCAGTCATGGGATGCTATTGGTGGAGTTTTTTTCAGGTTTGGGTAATCTAGAAGACCACGTATGATGAGTGCCAATATACTGATGGTTGTTCGTGGTAAATTGTGCTGTTAGGGTGCAGCCTACAAAAAAAAATCCTTTCCCTTTCCAATATTTTGGCTGGGTACCCCTTTCATGATAAGATAAACCACGATTTGACTGCATTTTTCTTCTGGAAAAGAAGAAGCCAAAGGTTTTCCCAAAGGGCTCTGTCCCTAGGGCTTCCTGCTGCTCTGTGGTTCGGCTTCCCCACGGGGATGGCCTTGGTGGTCTGCTGTTTTTATCCGATTTCCTCGCTTCTATTTTGATCATCGTTGCCACCAGTCATCGTTGCATGTTCTAGTGGAAATTTTACAAATATTTAAAATGAGATTGAGTTAGAGGTTTATCAAATGGAGATCTTTGCCGCATTTAGGGAGCAGTTCTAACATACGTGGAATGTTTATAAAGCCGAAGTCTATTTTAAGCAAGTTTCTCCTTTGTGACATGAATCATTTTTTAAAAATTTTGTTTTCTAAATCTGTTTTCACTATAACAAGGGTATGGGTAGATAAGAGAGCTTCGAGGAGCCTGGAGAGGAAGGGTGTTGGGATTGGGGGCTGAGAAAAGAGGCAAGACTGGGAAAATGGAAGGGAGAAGTTCAGATGGATGATGTAGCCACTGTCAGTATCATCGCAAAATAACCATCGGTAAGTGCCCCTATATGGCACTAATAGAAATGTGGGGATGACTGATATGCCCAAACATCAGAAAGAGGCAGGTAAGCTAGTGTTTCTATCTTATCAAAACATGAGGTCTTCCTGGAGGAGATGGAGCATCTGGAATGATGGGTAGGAAGAGGGCTGTCTGAGCAAAAGGGCGAAGGCTGCTCTTGCCCCTGAGGTAGCCTGAGACAGGTATCTGGTCTCGTCCTTTTCATTTTTCTATTTTTACTATCTTTGCCAGTCCTTGGACTAATTCAAATACTTCAAAGCAAGTTGGAGAATTTTAGCAGAGAGATGTGCTAACTTCTGGAAAGGCAAGCTCTACACCCATAGCTTAAACCATCCCCTCTCTGCAGACTCTGACCTTGGCTCCCGCCTGATGAAACCTATGGGTTTCATCCTGCTTTTTGGATTTTTCCCAATGCGTATTCAATTGGTACCTTACATTTGAAATGTGTAAAATATAATTTTCTTATCATCCCTTTCGTTTTTCCCCCTCTCCTGACATCCAGTTTTACTCTAAAATGCATTCCACATTTTTTCCCCATGATTTTCATTCCTATCATCCCCACCACAATCCTCTTTTAGGATCAAATTACATCATGACTGGTGTACTAGCATAGCCATTTTCCCCATCATCCTGCCCCCACATTCTCTCTTCTCCCAGGTCCTGGTGCTAGAATGGCCTCCCAGATAGTCAAGTTTAATAAACATTAACTGAATGCTTAATATTGCCCAGGACCTGTCACTTACAGTCCCCCAGTAAATGTGTCCTGAGTTACACCAAATCGAAATACTTTTAAGATGCATGCGACCTCTTCCAGGAAGACAGATACACAATCATAAAACAGAAGGAGAGAATGGAGATGAGCTTTCCAGGTTGTGTGAGTAGTGGGCTGTGTGCTGACGGGAGATCCAGAAATCACTGCTAGTCAGTGAAAGACAGGTTCAAGGACAATCCCGTACTTACTGGTTATAGGACCTTGGGCAAGTCATTAACTATCTCTGGGCCTGCGTTTTCTCATTTTTCAGGTGATAATTAAAAACTATATCATTAGCAAGGTCCCTTCTAGGGGACAAGTCTTTGACTGATTATGTTGTTGACTTTTGGTCATTTTCCAGCTTTGCCCAAAGACATAGGGTTGAGGTGATAAATGGATGATACAGTTCTGAGATACGTAACTCGGTAACGTATTTGTAAATATAGGTCCTTGAGAAAATAAACACCACGATAGGCCTGCCAGGCTATGTTGAGCCAACAGACAGAGGGACGTGAGTGACGTGCTCCCGGAGGACATTAATGGTCATCGCCGTTCTTCCTGGTTTAGAATGTTGCTGATGCTCGTGGCTGTCCACCAAGATGGCTGCGTCTGCGAGTTCTCCAGGCTGGCGTAGGACTTAGCCACCACCCTCCTGCTCCAGTAAGAGTTCATCTTACTCTTTACTCTCAAAGCCCAAAGTTCCACTACAGCCCCTGTTTATAAAGGTCTGTTTATAATGAGCGGCACTTCCACAGGCCCAGGCACTGCACCGTGCTGGGCCATCAGAGAAAGCCCAGGACCTTAGACCGTCAAAAGCACCGAACTGTGTGGGATGCAGAGAGGCTGCTCTCGCTCTGAACACAGGCTTCTGAAAATCTGGTCAGAGGGTATAATTAACTCAATTAACTCAAATGTCGGGAGAGAAATTATGAGAACAAAACAACTCCAACCTTAAATATTACTTAGCTTTTGCTTTCTTTTGTTTTATTATTTTAAATTGGCGAATGTCAAGTACATGGCCTAATTTCCCTGGCTTATTAAATGCCAAAATATTAGTTTTGAGGAGCAGCACATATGGGAATAATGGCTTGGGAATAATCTCAGAAAAAATATATCATATGTCTTTTAATTCTTCCCGAACCTGAAAAGACTTATTGTCATCAAGGATAATACATTTGATCAGCTTAACAAATCTAGAAAAGATTAATCTGGGTCCAAGGATAAGATTAATAAAAAGAGACCATTTTTCATATGTATCCTTTGTTCTTCCAGCCAAGGTAATTTGCTGTCAGCATCCTCTCTCTCCATGTAGCTTTTTATTTCTTTGCATCTATCAGGCTTCGACTCTTCCCTGTAATAACCTTCACCCCCTCTCCATAGAATTGTGTCACTGGAGTCCTTTCAAATTCATTCCTTCTGAAAGTATTCTATTAGCAAGGTATCCAATTGGAGTATCGCGTAGTTGTGTGATAGTGGGCAAGACTCTTAACTCCTCTGCTTCATTATGTTTTTAATTTTTGAAATGAGAAGGTAGAAAGAATATTAGGAACCTGTCTAGTTCTAAAAGTTACGGCCCAAAATATGGAAACCTGTATGCGTTTACCTGCCTTGTAAGGATTAGATTGCAGATTCAGTTACAAGGAGACCAGAAAGAGATCTGTGGCTGTGTTTGAATAGAAATAAAACGTAGAAAACACATTGCATCGCTCTCGGCAAAGCTGATTTTCCTCCCCTTCAGGTTCACGTTATCTCCACTCTTCTTGACATCCACCCTGTGTGGACGGGTCATTTTCGTTCTTTCTGCTCCCGTAGGGCCCATCCCCATTGAAGGTCATTCTAATCTGAATTCTGTTAAGTTGAACCATATGAAATTGCCTGTTTTTCGATATGTCAAAAATGGTCTGACATTGGCAATATCATATGGTCAGCCGAAACAGAAAAGCTTTGCCTGAGCCGTCCCCTCGGTCTTGCCACTCTCGTCGCCCCCACCTCTGTCATGTCCCTGTAACCAACTGTGCGACTGCGATTCTTTCAAGGCTTTGCTCACATCTGAGCTTTATCTCTGCAGCTTCCCTGACCACATGGGCGCTCACGGTACTTCACGTGCTCCACACACTTCCCTTGTGCTCCAGGAGGTCAAGGTACCAGCAGGAAATAGATGAGGCATTCAAGTGGGGGAATTGAGGAGAGTTTAATGAAGGGAACTTTTATCACGGTGTGAGCAGAATGAAGGGAAACCAGAAGGATGTTGAAGCGCCCAGGGCTAGTGACAGCAGGGAGCCCTTACTTACCCCCAAGCGAAGAGCAAGGGGCGGGAGGGATTGCTGAGACCCAGAGAGCCACAGGGGAACTGGGGGAGGCCTGCATGTAGGCGACAGTGGCCTTCAGATGAGAAACGAAGCTTCTTCCAACCTGTAGGCCAGCAGGGAAGAAGCCAGGCACTAAATACCTGGTCCTTTCTTCCTGCCCAGCCATCTCTGCTTCTGCCTCCCATTTGTCAACCCAATCAGAAGGCAGAAGACAAAGAGCCTGTTGTCCTATGGGTCAGCTTCCTGGGGCACAGAGCAGGGAGGAGAGGGTCTTCCCAGGTCAGAGATGCTTCTGGGTCAAGAACGGCCTGGAGGAAAGTGGATGTACTCTACTGCCAAACTTTTATTTATCATAAATCCATTTGCATCTTGAAGAAGGAGGAAAATCTGGCGGAATCAGACAGTCTATTCTTTGTGAGGGAGGCAAGAGCCTGGAGAATGTTTCAGGAGGGATAATTCATATTCATTTTTTTTGTTAGACAATATCTCTAACATAAAATAGCACAACGATAATATAATAGACACCCAATATATCCACCATCAGATTTAAGTGATTATTAATATTTTACCATATTTGTTTCAGATGCTTATTTACAGAAATAAAATATTAGAGATTTAGCTGTACCCATTTCCAGCAAATCCCATTATCCTCCCTTCTCTAAGTAACCACTTTCCTGCACATTCTATAATTTTGTTACACATTCATAGGCGATGTTGTCTTGCATGCATAAATGTATATAAATGGTATCCTACTGTACATATCATTTACAACCTGTGGTTTTTACTCAGCTGTCTGTTTTTGAGGTTTAGCCATGTTAAATTAGATCTAGTTCATTCACTGTAACAACTGTTCATTGTGTGACTACTCCATAATTTATTTACCCATGCCTATGTTGATGGATATTTAGGTTGTTCCAGGTTTTTTTTTTTTTTCCCTTTTCCTTTTTTGCTATTATAAATAATGCTACATTAAACACTTTTTGTACCTATGTGCTGTGCAAGATACTTAGCAGTGGACGTGGTGGGTCACAGGGCATTTGCATCTTTGACTTTACTGGTAGTGCTAAGTTGGCCTCCAAATTGGTTACACCAGTTTTCAAAGCTGTGGAGCAGAGGCAGGAGCATGTGAGGTCATCATCAGAGTCTTTTCTTAGTGTGGGCCTGGTGGAGAAATGAACTCTCCTCTTGGGTCACTTCCCATTATCTATAACCTTGGTCCCAAAGGGAGAGGAAAAGGAAGGTCATTATTTGCCTGTGACAGCTTGTAGCTTTCCTTGGAGAGTCCTTTGGGAGGAGGAAGTCTGCTTTATGTGCTCAGGGGTGAGAGGGGTGCTGAGAGAATAATAGTGGGAACTATTTTCTGAGTGCTTACTACATGACAGGCACTCGTGTTTAATTAGTTTACTTTTAACTTTTTAAATTAAAAAATATAACACACACTCAAAATAAATGTGTTCAATAAATTAACAAAGCAAATACCTATGTAACCCCAGCCCAGGTCAAGAAAAAGAAGACTGTTAGCACCTCTTTAACATCCAATCCTCTGTCTTCACACTAGAAACTTCTTCAAAGTTGACAATTATTTGACTTCTAATATCCCTTGTAGTAATGCTATAGTTTTGCCTGTTCTTGAAGGTTGTTTAACCAGATCTGTTGAGTAATTTTTCTTTTTTCTCCAGTTTCTGTGGCTCATTCATGTTAAATGTACCTAGAGTTTACAAATTTCATTGTCATATGGTGTTACATCGTATACATACACCATAATTTATTTACTGGTGGACATTTGGCTTGTTTTCAGTTTGAGCTATTACAAAGACAGTTACTATGGACATTCTCGACCATGTTTTTGGTGCCCATGTGCATGCATTTTCGCTGGGTATATGCCTAGATTACAGGATATGATTTCACTTATTTGTGGAATCTAAAAAACAAACGAACAAACCAAACAGAAATAAACTCATAGATACAGAGAACAAATTGATGGTCACCAAATGGGAAGGGAGTTGGGGGGATGGGTAAATAAGGTGAAAGGGATTAAGATATACAACTTGCCAGTTATAAAAACAGTCACGGGGATGTTAAGTACAGCATAGGGAATATAGTCAACAACATTGTAATAAGTATCTATGGTGTCAGATGGGTACTAGACTTACCCAGTGATCACTTCATAACGTATATAAATGTCTAATCACTATGTTAACACCTGAAACTAATATAATATTGTATGTCAACTATAGTAGAAAAATTTTAAAAATACTTAATGTCAAAATATTTTCCAGACTGGCTGTATCAATTTATGCAACCACCAGCAGTGTACGAGAAATTCTGTTGCTTTAAATTCTTACCACACTCATTATTTTTAGTTTTTAAAATTTTAGTCAGGCTGGTGGATATGTAGAGCTAGCTATCACTGTGGTTTTATTTTACATATTTTTTGATAATGAAGTTGAACAATTTTTCTTACTTACTGGCCATTCCTTTGTAAAGTATCTGTTCAAATCTCTTTCACATTTTTCTATTGGGATGTTTATCTTCTTCTTACTAATATATAGGAATTCTTTCTATTTTATGAATGCAAATCCTTTGTCAGTTACATAAACTGCCAATACTGTCTTCTATTTTGTAACTTGCCTTTGCACTCCTTTAATTATGTCCTGGTGAACATAAGTCTTTATTTTAATGTATCCTATTTTATTGATTTTTTTCTTTATGATTAATGTATTTTTACCTCTTGTTTAAGATATGTATCCTTCTTCACAGTCATGAAAATATCCCTTATATTAATGTCTAGAATCTTTATTTTGCCTTTCACATTTAAAGCTACGTTCTTCTTGGAACTGATTTTTGTATATGGTGTGAGAAAGAGTTCACTTTACTTTTTTCCATATGGATATCCAATCAACTCAGTACCATTTATTAAAAATATCATAGTTTTTTTTTCACTTCTCTGCAATGCCACCTTTGTCACAAATCAAGTGTCCCTACATGTGTGGATTTCTGAAATTGCTATTTTATTCCACTGGTCTGTTTGTTTATCCTTGCACAAAATCCACTCTCTTAATCTCTGTTGTTTTAGAATAAGATTGATATTTGACAAAAAAA
>NW_011888787.1:4494121-4496556 GCF_000151845.1 Pteropus vampyrus | reverse complement strand
GAGTTCTTTCCCAATCTGTGGACGTCTGTGTGGCAATACTTGGAAATAGTTTAAAACCTTAGACGTGATTCATCCGTCATTGTCAGGGCATCTTCCTTTGTGGGCCTAAGTGCCTTTTCTTGCCTTGAGAATGCAAACAGGATGCTTTAGAAAAGAGTCTACCCCACACCCAATTGGATAAAGATTTCTCATACATTTGGGAAAAATCACTCAGAAGATTTTCGGCCCTCATTGCAGATTAATCCCCAGAATTTCGTTTCATGGAATGTCCATGATTTCAAAACATTTCCCACAGGGAATCCTATCAATGGATAGGAAGTCTCCAGAAGTTAACAGATAAGAGTTGGAGTTCTTTCCTTCTTTTTTTAAAGCGAAATTCCAAGAACTAAACCACATGATCCCTAGACCTGGTTTAGGGTTGCATGTTCTCAGAACGTTGGAGCTGGAAGGGACATGAAGGAACATCTGGCTCAGCCCCTTCGCTTTACAAATGATGTCAGGGAGGTTAATGGCTTTTTAAGGTCATTTAGCTTGTCAGGGTAGAGCTGAAACCAGGACCCAGGTCTCCTAACTCTCAGGCTAGGAATCTTTGCTCTATCCCAAGTTAGCCACAGGCAAGCTCCTATATGAGATGAATGGAGCAGTTTTAAAGGATAAATATAGGACTTTAAACATTTTGCATATGGATATGTCCCATTGCTTTCCCGAGACCTGAGCCTCACTCGAGGCCAGCTCCCAGAGGCAGCCCTGTAACAGGCTCGCGCTCAGCCCTCATCTTGGACCTGCTTGTAGAGGAGCTGTAGATGCCGATGTTGACGATGGGTGACTATTTAACTTAGACTTTGGGGGTGAGTTAATTCAATGAACTTAACTGGTGTCTGCTCTGTCCTCCCATTTCTATCAGGAACCTCTGGCCCATCTGCAACCTTCAGCCTCCTCGGGCACTGCCTCCCACCCTCCTGTGCTCCGCTCCTACCCTCCTTCCTTTCTCTACAGTTCAGCTCCCCTCCCACTCAGGACACCTTTGCTTCCTTGTATGGGGCTCTTCTACTGAGCATAAACTCCTCTTCACCTTTCTCTGAAGACTTTTTTCTGTCTCTTTACACAGCAGAAACTTGTGTTTTCCCTGGATACTGTCTCTGCAACTTTCTCCAAGAGACGCTCCCAATGGCTCCCAGGGTGAGAGGGGCGAGGAGAGGGGGTTCCTCCATTTCCCTCCAAATTATGCTCATTAGTCATCCTCTGGCCCTCTCAATCCTCTTACTATTGTTTAAAAAATGCTCCTGACTCACCAAAGCTTCCTCGAGCAATCTATTTCTTTTTTAAATCCTTTCTTCTCTCCTTAAACCTTGAACAATAGCTCCACGTCTTCAGTCTCTGTAGATAGGTCCATGTCCTTTTTCAGAGATGACGGAGACTTTTCCTTCTTTCTATCTCAAAAATTCTATGTATCTTTCCCCATATCTTTGTTCTTCTCTGCTATTTCAGAGAAAGAGGTCAAACTTCAAGGCCAGTGTCCTCATGGTTCCTGGATTCTTGCTGGTCTTGCCTGTGCTAGTACATTAAGGTCCCCATCTCTGAATTCCATGTCTCGGTATTTCCTTGTAACTCATAACTTTTCTCCCCTAGCTGCACCAGAATCATCTAAGTTGTTTCAAAAATGCAATTTCTTGGACCTTTTCCCAAAGAGTTGTTCAGTTCTTCAGCACCTAAATAAAAATCTTTGGATCTGGTGCCCACAATCTGTATTTTGACAGACTCTAAGGTGATATTTAAGGGCAATACATTTTGAAACTAGAATCTTGTGCAGGTCTCCCTTGTCAAAACTAACTGTCATGTGTTCTCTACTATTGCTGCGTAACAAATTATCCCAAAATCCAGTGGCTAAAACATTTCTTTCTCATGGCTTCCTGTAGGTTAGAAATCAGGACGTGGCTTCGCTGAGTCCTCTGCTTCGGGGTCTCTCACAGGCTGCGAAGTGTTGACTGAGGCTGCTGTCTACATCAGGGCCCAGCCACTGGGTGGGCTGCCTGCGGGTACATTTATAGAATTGTTAGCAGCACTTGACTCCTCACGGGCTGTTGGTCTGAAGGCCTTGGTTCCTTGCTGGCTATTGGCTGGAGGCCACCCTTAGTTCCTTGCCAGGTGGGCCCCTCTCCGTGGGGCAGCTCATAACGTGGCAGCTTGAGCGAGCAAACTGAGAAGAGCCAGAGAAAGACATTGTGAGTAAGACAAAGTCAGTCAGTCTTTTATAACCTAATCTCAGACATGCTATCCCATCAATTTTGCTGTATTGTGTTGGTTAGAAATGAATCACTAGTTCAGCCTATATACCTGCTGCTGCCCATTCAAGGTGTCAGCTTATTTTTCTCCTTATATTTACCACTTGGCTTCTTAAGAAAGGAGTCTACATTGGTGGCCTTCGTTTTCTGGCC
>NW_011888787.1:4492091-4494071 GCF_000151845.1 Pteropus vampyrus | reverse complement strand
TCAGTCTCTGTAGATAGGTCCATGTCCTTTTTCAGAGATGACGGAGACTTTTCCTTCTTTCTATCTCAAAAATTCTATGTATCTTTCCCCATATCTTTGTTCTTCTCTGCTATTTCAGAGAAAGAGGTCAAACTTCAAGGCCAGTGTCCTCATGGTTCCTGGATTCTTGCTGGTCTTGCCTGTGCTAGTACATTAAGGTCCCCATCTCTGAATTCCATGTCTCGGTATTTCCTTTTAACTCATAACTTTTCTCCCCTAGCTGCACCAGAATCATCTAAGTTGTTTCAAAAATGCAATTTCTTGGACCTTTTCCCAAAGAGTTGTTCAGTTCTTCAGCACCTAAATAAAAATCTTTGGATCTGGTGCCCACAATCTGTATTTTGACAGACTCTAAGGTGATATTTAAGGGCAATACATTTTGAAACTAGAATCTTGTGCAGGTCTCCCTTGTCAAAACTAACTGTCATGTGTTCTCTACTATTGCTGCGTAACAAATTATCCCAAAATCCAGTGGCTAAAACATTTCTTTCTCATGGCTTCCTGTAGGTTAGAAATCAGGACGTGGCTTCGCTGAGTCCTCTGCTTCGGGGTCTCTCACAGGCTGCGAAGTGTTGACTGAGGCTGCTGTCTACATCAGGGCCCAGCCACTGGGTGGGCTGCCTGCGGGTACATTTATAGAATTGTTAGCAGCACTTGACTCCTCACGGGCTGTTGGTCTGAAGGCCTTGGTTCCTTGCTGGCTATTGGCTGGAGGCCACCCTTAGTTCCTTGCCAGGTGGGCCCCTCTCCGTGGGGCAGCTCATAACGTGGCAGCTTGAGCGAGCAAACTGAGAAGAGCCAGAGAAAGACATTGTGAGTAAGACAAAGTCAGTCAGTCTTTTATAACCTAATCTCAGACATGCTATCCCATCAATTTTGCTGTATTGTGTTGGTTAGAAATGAATCACTAGTTCAGCCTATATACCTGCTGCTGCCCATTCAAGGTGTCAGCTTATTTTTCTCCTTATATTTACCACTTGGCTTCTTAAGAAAGGAGTCTACATTGGTGGCCTTCGTTTTCTGGCCGTGTATTCACCCCTTAACCTATTTCTTTGCCACTCTACACAACTGTTTTCTTGAAGGTTGTAAGTGAACTCCTGATGGCCAAGTCCTTTTCTCCTCCTCTGCCAGGGCCTCTCTTCAGTATCTGATGCCTCTTCTCTCTTAAGAATATCCACTTCTGGCCTCCACCACACTCTGCTTTCCCGGGTCCTCGCACATCTCTGCTCAGTTCTCTGTTTATTCCTCTACTGACTCCTCCCCCCAATTTTGACCAGTTGTGACACTGTGGGACATAATACATTTGTATTTGAATAGGGCATATTATCTGAGAGAAATTGAAGATGTTTGGGGACCAGTTCAAAATTTCATCGAGGGACAGAGAAATAACCGGTCCACTGAGCATGCTTGGAGAGACAGTATAAGAAAAAATAAAGTTGCTTAAAAATGCATGCTATCACCTGTCACAGTCACAAGGAGCCTAAGGAGTCATAATGACTAAATGCAATGTGATATCCAAGATGAGATCATGGAATGGAAAAAAAGACATTAGGTAAAAACTAAGGAAATCTGGATAAAGTCTGGACTTTAGTTAATAATGAATCAGTATTGGTTTATTAATTGTGACAAATGTACCACGCTAATGCAAGATGTTGAAAATGGGGAACTTGGGGGTGGGGTTTGTGGGAACTCGGTGCTCTATTCACAACTTTTTTGTAAATCTAAAGACATTATAAAATAAAAGTTTATCTTTAACAACGCACTCTATCAGGCTCTACTCTTCCCATGTGGAGGTTATACTCACAGTACACTCGTTTGTATCTCACGCCTCTTAAGTTTGTGCTCACCTCTCTGACTCCTTAGAACTAAGCCCGGGACCCTGCACATTCCACAAGGAATTGTTGAAAGAATGAGTGAGTGAATTAATGAATGATTGTGCAA
>NW_011888787.1:4485021-4492041 GCF_000151845.1 Pteropus vampyrus | reverse complement strand
AAAATGGGGAACTTGGGGGTGGGGTTTGTGGGAACTCGGTGCTCTATTCACAACTTTTTTGTAAATCTAAAGACATTATAAAATAAAAGTTTATCTTTAACAATGCACTCTATCAGGCTCTACTCTTCCCATGTGGAGGTTATACTCACAGTACACTCGTTTGTATCTCACGCCTCTTAAGTTTGTGCTCACCTCTCTGACTCCTTAGAATTAAGCCCGGGACCCTGCACATTCCACAAGGAATTGTTGAAAGAATGAGTGAGTGAATTAATGAATGATTGTGCAATACCAAAGTGAACTCTTGGACAGACTGTTCTGTAAGGATGTAATGGACCCAGCTGAAGGGTGATGGGATCGTCTCACTGGCCTTTGTCTTCCGTTCATTCAGTTCAACCAAACCTCTAAAGTGGCCTGTTCCCACTTTCTTCTTCAAATTACATGTTCCTGAGCTGTTTTTGTCTCTGTCACTTCCTCTTCTTTCTTTCCTCTTTTTCTCTCTGTTATTGTTTCTTCTCCTGTGGTGCATTTCCACTCATTTTGACCCAAACAGTAGCGGTTCTTCTAACGTGTCGTGGTCTAGTGGGAAGTGTCAGTGACGAACTGGGACTAAAGGAATAGGAAGTGAAGACTCCTGGCCCTGGCAGTGTACCATCCAGGTAACCACAGATCCCGGGCAGGGAAGCTCTGTGCCATTTCCCATGCCATTAGTCAAAACTGATTTTTTTACTAGCATTAAACGATTAGGCTTAATCCCTAAATCTCATCATTTTGGAAGAATTGTTTTGGTTTCCATCAGTTTCAGTTTTAATGTTTGCGCATGGTTGTGGTCATCAGATGAAGAGACAATTCTCCTTTAGTAGTCACTCACAGAGGTCCCACCTCTACATCACAACAAACATTTGCATGTTTAGAAGTATTTGCCATCGTCTTCTCCTCCTTCTTCTTCTCCTTCTTCTCTTCCTCCTCCTCCTTCTTCCATAGATAGATGGCTTTGCTTATTCATGGTCTTAGATTTTTCCTGGGGCCTGTGAAGTGTCTTCTTTCTGTTCTTTCTCCGTGTTTCAAAAATAACATGCCCTCCTCTGGATAGGAAGCTCATGCTATTGGCTGATTCTCAAAAAGGATATATGGGAGTCAGCTGATTTCTCATCATCTTAATCAGCTGTTTGAGGTTTAAGTCCAGATGTGACACGAGAGTAAATGCAGTTAATGAGACCGCAGAGTTTTGACCTCAGCAGCACACTTTACTGATCCTCCAGCCTAACTGGTTATGGATTGCAATTAAAAAATGCCTTGTATTTTTACAGTGTTTCATGCTCTTCAGAGAAGTTTATTTATCTGATTCTTATACTCTTAAGACACGGTTCTTTTAAGAATTGTAGTTCTCAGGTTTTCAGACCAGCGTGGCACTGCACGGAAAGTGTGACTTCAGGGAACTGGACGTTGGAAGGGATTAAGCTAAGAGTGGACTTCCTTGGACTGTGTTTCAGGGTGGCAAAGGCTCTGTAGAGCCCAGGAGGGAATGTATGGTCCTTTATGGAGGCGGAGACTGTGTCTGTCCTGTTAATGTGCTATCGCCAGTGCCTAGAATAGTGCAGGGCATGAGACAGGCACCCACGGAACGCTGGCTCGGTATCTCTTTTGCTTGGTGGAGATGAGAGAAGGAAGCTGAAACGGGCAGAAGGTGTGATCCGCTCTCATCATTCATGTCCCCAAATAGAGATTTTAATCAACAATCTTGGGGAGGTTGTGGTTCCCAAATTGTTTCTAATTGTGGAAGAGGAAATAGCTTAGCTCTATTCCTACTTCCCTTCTTGTGTCCAACAGGGAGGGTGAGTTGTTAATTTGCTTAGTCACAATCCAGGACATAGAGCCATGTTTACTAGTGGCTAGGATTTGAAGGACACCGGTTTGTGGGCGCTCATCTCTTTTGTCTTCCACAACTGGTCAGAAGGTGGTAAGACCCTTCAGCCATCAGACCAGGACAGATGTGCCAGCCTAGGTTACCAGGAAGATCTGCAGTGGAGTCTCAGGCCCAAACTCAGTTAGATGGTTAGATAGAGATAGGTTGGTTTTGCATTTGATATTTTTCCTTGTGCCCCCATCTCTCTCAGGAACTCATAGGGAGGAGGGCTGGCCGAGCCAAAGCAAGTCTTGAATACTCCTGGGCTCACTGGCAGGACCCCAGATAAGAGCCCCGAACCTCACCCAGATTCCTTTTACTAGGTCTTACAGTCTATTAGTTCTGCCTGTTCTTTCTTTACCTCCCACCTCCAGGCTTGTTTTCAGTGGCTCTTAGAAAGAAGCGCTGTATTAGTTTCCTGAGATTGCTGTAACAAATCACCACAAACTTGGATTAAAACAACAGAAATTTATTCTCTTATAGTTCCAGAAGCCAGAAGGAAAAAAATCAAGCTGCCAGCAGGGCTGAAATCTTCCAGCTTTTCTTCCAGCTTCTAGTGGCTTTCAGGATTCCTTAGTTTATATCTGTGTCATTCCAGTCTCTGCCTTCATCGTCACATCTTCTGTGTGTGTCAAATGCCCCTCTGCCTCCCTTTTTTGAGGATACGTGTGATGGTGCGTGGGGCTCACCTAGAACATCCAGGATGGTGTCTCCATCTCAAGATCCTTCACTTAGTCGCAGCTGCAAAGACACTTTGTCCAAAGAAAATAGTATGATTGGTTCCAGAGATTAGGACCTGGTATCTCTGGGGCCCCCATTCAGCCCACTCTAAGCAGACTCTAGAATCCTGCTTTTACTTCTTTTTCTGTAGGAATGCCCTTTTAAAAGAGAGTGGCAGCTCCATAGCTAAGTCTCTTTGAGCAGGTTATGCCCCCAGGTCTTGTTCTTGGGCGTGGTGCTGGAAAGTGTCTCGCCTATAAAGGACAAAGGGCATCTCACTTTTTCTAGTTGTGACTTATTCTGAATTGTAATAAAAAAGACAACTTCCAGGCAGGGTCCACATGACACCAACATCTGGATGAAAAGCAAAACACAAATAAACTGAAAAACCACTAGCTAATTAACCAGATGCTTGTTTTCAAGCATCTAGATGTTTTGTCCCTGTATTGGGGGCACAGGAGACACTGTGGAGGCAGTCTTGTGAAGAGGAGACCGAGTTTCCCTTCACCCCGACACGGCAGAGGAAGTTCATAGGTGGCAAGTCTAGCCTGATGGCAGGGAGGCAGCGTGTCAGGGGTCTGGAGTTGAGGCTATGCTCTCAGGAGTAGGTGACAGGGGAGGGATGTAGGAGGGACCTCTAAATTCAGAGTTGCAGAATAGTGTCCAAAAACTTGGGGAGGAGGCAGAGTCAGTGGAGAATGAGGCCAGAACTAGCTGCAAATGCTGGCATTCTGGCCCCTGCGAGCAGCCATATTAAAGATCAAAGGGACAAAGTCCATGCATTCCAGACGGAATCAGGCAGCAAAGCGCAACTATGAAAGCATTCTTGGCTGTCATACCCTCGAGTGCAGCGAGCGGGCTCTCCGCACGCATGGCATTCTGTGTTCTGCCTCCGGAGTGGAGAATGCTCAGGGGCTGGGCTATGATTGGGGATATTTTCAGTGCAATCAAAACAAGATGCTTCAGGGTACTGGCTCCTTCTTGCTTCCCTGGGGATGTTTGGGGGCCTCTGGGAATAGGAGAATGAGGGGATCCTGTCTCTTTGGTTTCCAGCCTTTCAAGAACAATTTAACCCATTTACATTTAGGCTGAAGCTTTTGGAACAATCACCTGTTTGACAACTCCTTTTCCCTTTGGGACCTTCCTGAGAAGCTCAGGGTTCCAGGATCCTGGTCGGAGGAGGTGCCAGGCTCGGTTCCAGACCAGAGTGTGCTCTATAAAAAAATGGCAGGGAAATCCTTGAGGTCTGAGCCTCTAGGCCTTTAGTCTGGGTTGATGACGTGCTTTTTCTCTGTCTCAAATCGCAGTGACTCTTATTGCTTCCCCAGCGCCTGGCCTGGGTGTTAGGTTGGCTAGTGGATGCAGGCCATGTGATTTGGTCCGTGTGACTGGTCCAGCTGAGGACTAATATCTAGTTGGGCTACGTGAATCTGTTACTGGGGATTAAGGGCCCAGGCTCTGAGCTTAGTGACTCTGCCACGTACTTAACTGGGTGACCTCGGATCTCAGCTTCTTCCTCCGTGGAAGTGTGAAGATAATGCCCAACTTTTCTGCTGTCGGTGAGGATTACATGAGACAACTTTTGTAAAGCATTAGCTTAGTGACTGGCTTATAGTAAATGCTCAATAAATGTTAGCAATTTTTATTGCTACTATAAAAGCACTGCTCAGAAAATGTCCATTCCTCCCTCTTTCTTTTCTCTTGGCTCCCCCTACTTCTCTTTCCTTCTAAGACTCCGCATCTGGGAAGCAACAATATGTGAGAGAGGGAGGGGAGAGAGAGAGAGAGAGAGAGACAGAGACAGAGAGACAGAGAGACAGAGAGGAATCCAAATGATTCTATGGGAGCAACTCTGTATTTAAGGCCACACAAAGGCTTTCATATTTTGAACAATAGGTTAGTATTTGGTTAAGGCCCAGACTGAAACAAGCTTAATCAATGCCCTTTTAAAATGATTTGGAGTTCTTTAAATAGAAACCATGGAGGGAAAAGACAAATAAACGTAGTATATGTTAAGTGATTCTTCCCGGAAATAGGCTTTCTACTTTTAAGTGATGGGTGTAATGGTAAACAAGCCCTTTGAAGATCATTTTTAGATCACGCATAATAAGGAGAATGAAAAACATAACATTTCTGATGCTATAAATTGCTTTTTCTTTTTGCTTTTCTCCTTCCTGCCCTTCCTTTTTCTTCTGTGACTATAGAAAAAAATTCGTAAAATCTTATATCTGATATGATTTTAAATATTTTTCTAATTAAATTTTCTGTTGTAAGTGGACATTTGACTATCTTATCTACCACCCTCCATATTTATATATTAAAACTGCAGAAAGGGCTTTTTTAGGTAGCACTGAACCCTGGGAACTGGGGACTGCAAGGAGCCTGGACACTGTATGTTCTCTCCCACCTCGGCTTCTCTGTGCATGTCAGCTCCATCCCACCCTCCCTGTGGACCTGCTTTCTGAGCTTTCCTGGTCATGCAATGGGAAAAATGCCCCTACCGTACCCCCTGAGTCTTTATACTTTACTTGTTGAAGACTTTAGCCCAGACTGGGACTGGAATTTCTGAGCTTCTATGCAGAATTTCCCAAAAAGAGATCCAGACCCGCCCAGGTTAGGTCAGGGGCTCACGTCGGACCCTCAGCTGTGCCAGGGCCACATGGTACAGGCATTGCTGCCAGCTCCTCCTTCTCACCCTGCACGTGACTGGCAACGAACCATACAGTGTTAAGGACCAGACATTTTTATCGAGTCTGGTATGAGATGGGAGTTTTTGAGCAGTGAGCTACATCTGAGAAAGGTTCATCTGGTGATGTCAAGAATGATTTCAGAGGCCAGAAGAATGATTTACTAGAAATTCTTTTGGCAGGGTGGAGGAGAGGAATTGGGAAGGCTTTGGGGCCTTCTAGAGTTTTCTAATAAGAGATTGCAATAGCCAAGGACGGAGCTGCCTTTCCTGTAATCATGCCCTGGTAGCTGATATAGAAGCAGGGGGTACTAAGGAGGAGAGAGGGGCAGACAAGGGAGGGCTTTTGAGGGGGAGGAGGGAGTTCTTGGAGTTCTTGGTAGGGTTTGGGGTGAAGCACCGTGCTGAGCCTTGAGCCTGAGCCTCATCTCATCGGTGCTCACAGAGAGACTGGAAACACACGGCTCCCCACGACCCATGGAACCTGGCTAATAGCATATCTCATGGCCCCTGACACACCGCGAGGTATGCCAACTTCACCTCTGTTGGAAGACATTTCCCCCGAGGGAGGGCAAGTAAGCTTTGAGTCACTGGCCAAACAGCCCAGTGACATAGCTTAAAACGTGAGAGCGACTCTTGACACATCTTGGCTGGTGGTGTCAGGTGAGTGAGTGGGTACAGATATAAACATGTGGCCACACACACACCTGCACACCCCCTCGCACATGAGGGCAGGCCCAGGGGGCCTCTGGGGGTGACTCAGAAGGTAGCAGCAGAGATAACCCGCTGACGCACAGTTTTGCATTCCTCAGCTCCTTCTGCAGATGGGTCCTGGGTGTGAAGGATAGGTGACTCACAGATTGACCCTCTCTCTGGTCTGGTTTTTTCAAGTGCTATCCTTAGTTCTCCGGGCCGCTCCAACCTCTGGATCGTCCCTGTCCTGGAGGCCATCCTAGCCATGATAGGCCCTCAGCCCCCTACTCAGTTTGCTCACTGGGGTTTCTGTTCCATCAGCCTCTCCATTTCTAATCGTCCATTAGGTCACCAAGATTTTAATCAGTGTCCGTAGCATTTGGGCTCCATGTTGGGTACTTGGGGATGAAGCCCTGCACAGGAAGTGACCCCTGTCCCAGGGAGCTGCAGCTTCTTCTTGGAGACTGTCCTGATTTACTTTCTGTGGAAGTCGGTTCAGTCAGGAAAGAGACATACATCTCTTCCGACTCCCCTCCATCCATGGCCCCAGGGGGCTCATGCTTCTGCGTGGTGACTGGTGGGTTCTCTAGTCTGGCCCGAGTGGCTGGACCCTCTGCTCTGTGCCTACTTCATATGCCCTGCCGCCTGAAGAGAGAGAATCCTCTTCTTTCCAACGAGTGTGGAGCAATTTGGGGCTATTTTGATAGGAAGAGGGCTGGCTGAGTGTGTGCTGCACTTCACACGTACCATAGCTCTAGCCCTGGTCGTTGTCCATGGACTTGTCCTGGAGGCAGCAGCTGCTTCACTTGTAAAGCCTTAGAGTTTTATATGTAAGTTGGTAATCACGATGATGCTGTGAGATCGGCCAACAGATTGTATTACCCTCACGATTATTTTGCATGTCAGGACAGTTCGGCTCAGAGTAGTGAAATCCCTCAGATCTCACTGCTTATTGGGAACAATTCTGGTTTACCCACAACCTGCTGCTCTTGATAACTACACATGTTGTCTTAACTCC
>NW_011888787.1:4474735-4484971 GCF_000151845.1 Pteropus vampyrus | reverse complement strand
TGGACCCTCTGCTCTGTGCCTACTTCATATGCCCTGCCACCTGAAGAGAGAGAATCCTCCTCTTTCCAACGAGTGTGGAGCAATTTGGGGCTATTTTGATAGGAAGAGGGCTGGCTGAGTGTGTGCTGCACTTCACACGTACCATAGCTCTAGCCCTGGTCGTTGTCCATGGACTTGTCCTGGAGGCAGCAGCCGCTTCACTTGTAAAGCCTTCGAGTTTTATATGTAAGTTGGTAATCACGATGATGCTGTGAGATCGGCCAACAGATTGTATTACCCTCACGATTATTTTGCGTGTCAGGACAGTTCGGCTCAGAGTAGTGAAATCCCTCAGATCTCACTGCTTATTGGGAACAATTCTGGTTTACCCACAACCTGCTGCTCTTGATAACTACACATGTTGTCTTAACTCCAGGGCAAGTTCTCTGCTTTCTTGGGGGCATCTATAATCTTGAGATTGGGAGCTATTTATCTCCTGGCTTGACCCCCACTGGCCCCTTGGGCACAGGCTGGCAAATGAAGGAAGGGTCAGGGTGGAGGTGAGAATGTGTGGGTGCAGGGGGAGCAGAGATTTCAGTGGTGTTCGAGTCTGGTGGCTGGACTGCAGGGTGGTCTTGGGCATGGCTCTAGTGTGGATAGAATTTATCTTCAGGCTCCACCCACTTCAGTAATACCTTCTCACTGTCCTGGCTACATGGGCTACTCTCTTAGGTGGGCCCCACCTCTGTGGCCCCATCAAGAATGCGAAGAAAGAGGTGCTGGAGTTATGATCACATGCTTTTGAGCTGGAAGAGGCCTCAAGAGATCCTCTAGTTCAATTTCTTCATGTTATAAACAAAGAAAGTAAGAGACTGAGAAGCTTCTGTGACTCCTAGAATGGTACTGAGATTGGACTTGAACCCAAGTCTCCTTTCCATCTAGTGCTCTTTCTTGGACATCACCTTTTAAGGCTTGAACAAGATTACAAGCAGCTCGAGAGTATATGTTTGGGCATGAAATACAACGAAGCTTTCATCTATGCAAGTTTACACATATGGGCTCCTCCTCCTGCGAACCCTTTCTCCCCAAGCAACCCATCTCGCTGTTCTACCCCAGGTCTCTTGGGGTCTAGCCTCGCCCATGCTTTATTGATGTTGTCTTACGTTATACAGATTCCACAGTTTAGGAGTTACTTTCCCACAATGGCATCTGAGAGTGGAAAGTTTAACCATAAGTTTGGCTGGGAGAGCAAGCATTACATTCATCTGCAGATGGTCCCTTTCTCTCCCTTTTGGCACTGACAAACTATCTTTGTTTTTTTTCCTTTTGTGGAAGAACCTGCGTTTGGCAGAATAAACGTGTCAGCATCCTTGTAAAGTACAATTTCTCTTAGTGAAAGGCCTTGCGTAGCGGGTTCTGGGCTTTCTTTCACTGGCTCCAGGCATCTCCTCCTGGGAACACCCAGGGCCCCCTTTCACTCTGCTGCCACGTGGTGGGTGTGTGGGAAAGGCTCAGCTCCTGACATCACACAGTACCTGGTGTGAGTCCCGGCTCTTGCACTTCAATAGCAGCAGGACTTTGGAAAAGATACTTAAGAGCTCTGAATCTTGATTCCCCCACCTGTAACGTGGGCCTGTTGGGGATCCTACCAGAAAAGAGAAATGAAGAGGTCTCTCGTGAAAGGCCATCCAGACGCCTCATGGAAGAGGCAGCCTTATCTTTAATAAGTTGAGTAGAGTTGGCTGCCAGTCATTTCTTGAGATGGTAAAAAGGCTTTAACTTCAGGTAGACCCCATAGTAATCTCTTTGGTTTACATGTATTTGTGAAATCGTCTTTCTCTTGCTGGTCTCCATGTTATTTTTTCTGGTGGCATTGTGGGGAGATCGTTGGGTGATGCTCTTGCCTGTCTATGGGGTGCAGTGGGCCACAGTGGTGGAAATGTGGCTCCGAGGGTCCACGTTTTTCCTCCAGTTGCCATTTACCAAGAGACGTTGGGCAGGATATTTAACTTCTATTTTCTCATCTTTAAAGTAATAGGCACACCTACACTTCATTGGGCTGATTAGCGGATTAAATGAGATGAAGCTTAGGAAGCGTTTAGCACAGTACCTGGCACATAGTAAGTATTGCTTATTAAATAGGCATAATTTATGAGAGTCCTTGTCTTGAGGATATTTTTATATCGTTAAAGAGGCAAAAACTTCTTTATAGGAAACTCTCCCCAACGAGGCGGTCATTTCCCAAGTTCCCCCTGAAGTTTTTCCAGTTGGCCGGGCTATGTTTCTGATTTCGGAAATGCAGGCTTTCCATAGCAGGGGACATGGGGTCCCTGTGCAGAAGGATACTGGCCTGCGTCAATGAGTATGCTTTCCCACTTCTTCTGGAGCTTGAGGCTTCATAATCTTGACCTTGATATGACCTTGTAGAACAGAATTTGGTACATTGACCTCTTGGGATTATGAGAGAGAATAGGGTTAATTTTCAAAGTGCCAAAATGCCCTGTACACACCTTTTCCTCTGCCTGGAATGGGCTTCTCATTTCTTCTGGTAAATGCCTAGTCATCCTCTAAGAGGCTCTTTTTTTTTTTTTTTTTTTTCAAAGTCTTCTCCAGCCCTCAGCAAATTCCATGGCTCCTTTCCTGTGTGCACCCACGGAGCTCCTGCTGTGTGCTGGACGTGGAGGCCGCCTGCCTGCTGCCCAGCTTTATCTTTCACCTCTTCCCCCACGTTGTATACTTGAGTTGAAATGTATTCCTCTCAGTTTCACAAGGGCTCTGCCTCCTCTCAGCCCTGAGCTTTTGATGCCCTGGTCCCTGAGAGCATTACATGCCCCTGCTCTGTGTCCCCTTCCTTGGCCCCACCCCCGTGTGATGAGCTGCTGCTCATCCTCGGGTCTCAGCCGAACTCCTCCTCTTCTGGGAAGGTGTCCCTGAGTGCCCACATCCGGGTGGCCCTCCCACAGGCTTCCTCGCACCTTGTCATCGTCTCTGTTACACTGTCCTCCCCCCCGCCCCCCGCACGAGACTGTGAGGGGCGGGGAGGAAGGGGCCATATATCTTATTCTTGTTTTATCCTTGAACCCTAGCACAGGCCTTGTAGTTGTTCATTATATTCAACCACCAAATCTACTTTCCTGTTTGTCTCCCTCTACAGTGGGCTAGCTCCTTGAGGAGGGAGCTGGTCTTCATCATCCTAACGTCTGCAGTGGTTAGCACAGCGCCTGGCACGCATGAGCTTCTCATCAAGGCCGACTTACAGCATCACCTCCTAGGCCTGTCCCAGTGAGCTTGACAACTACTTTTTCCTGAGCAAATTTCTCTTTTTAGTATCAGAGAACCAAAGAGCTGGAAGGAGTCCCAGGGGCCCAGCTCCTTACAGACAGCCTCAGCTTCCTCCAGTCTCCCCGGCACGTCATCCCACACCCCTTTCCTCCCTTCTCTCTCCACTTGCACTGACCCCACCCCTACCCAGCCGAGCTGTTAGTGACAATCGATGTAATGTTTGTGGGCTTTTCTTCAGGCCGAGACTCACTCTGGTTGTACTTAAGAACATGAATTGGTGCTGTCCAGGCGTGGACTGCCAACATTCATAATGGTTCTCCCCAAATCCGATTCTTGCAAACTCGGCCCTGCCGTCTTCCTCCCGTCAGCATGCTGAGCACCCAGCTCAACAGGAGTCACCCCACAAGTTCCTGGCCCATTTATTAAAAATGTGGAACAATTTAAGCTCTTGCTGCTTTGACTAGAAGTTATTGAGCACATGTTTCCAGCAGGCTCTCGGGCTGGGAGGTCAAGTTTCAGATGCGATTAACTCAGTGTAAAGGTGAGACCGCCAGGCCTAGAATAAAGAAGAACTGACGGCTGATTTATGATGTGGCTTTTAAACAAATCACCCCTAAAGCCCAGCTCGTTTCATTATGGAAGGTGCTCAATTTGTACTGGAGTGTCATCCTCGGACACTGAATGCTGCCCCCGTAGTCGGCGGCTGGTGGAAAGAAATGGGGTTTCAGCGATTCTGGAAACTGTTGTCACAATGTTTGGCAAAAGAAATGCTGGTGTCTTCAGGTTCCTCTCCTGTCTGCTTAATGACAAAACATACTGTCAGCGCCTGGGGGTGTGTGTGACTGTACAGAAGAGCTCTGTGAGGCCCTGCACTTGAGGCAGACAACGATCCGGTATGTGGGAACAGACTCCACACAAGCTGCCCTTTGCGCCTGTGACCTGCTGTGGTTTCTGTCCCCAGAAGTGAATGGGATCAAGAATAGTCACAGGTCCAGAGAAAGAAGCCGCTCTGTGCTTCTGGGAAGCCATGCCCATCTGGGGGTGTTCGCAGGACCCCTTTCCCTAAGGAATGTGTTTCAGCTGACCGTGTCCCATGCAGGAAAGAGAAAGCCCGCATTAGTGGGGAGTAAAGAGAGGCTGTGACTAAAACCTTCGCACAGGACTCAGCTGGGGTGTGGCTGACTTCCAGGTGTTTCGCGTTTAATGACGGTCTTGGTTCTCTTTGTCCTTTTTGATCCAAATATGAAATGGAACGTTTTGCCGCCATACAGGAACGCTGGCAGCGTCGGGCGTGGCCCTGGGACTGAGACTTCCTCTTTCCTAGGCTTTGGTCTTCCCGTTGTCCTGGCCCCGATAACCGTGACTCAGCGGCGGAGAAAGCGGAGTCACTTCTGAGTCCCAGACATGTCGTCGCGGGGGCTCCTTGTTAGTGGTCAGTCCAGGCGGGAGCTGGTGGGTGACAGGGAGTTATCTGGGAGGGTGACTAGGAGGGCAGCACTTCGGGTGAAGGGCCCTGAGAAGCGATGAGGATGATGGAAGAAACCTCACAGTGCTGGGTGGCAGATTTTCAGCCAGTAATGCCGGGTAATGAGTGCGCTCACATCCTGGGTTTCGGGGCTGGGCTCTGCTCCCAGTTCAGACGCGTAATAGAAGGTTGCTCCCAGCCTGGGCAGCCCTCGTTCTGGGTGTTTGCAGACAAAATGTCTGCTAGCATTTGGGCCCGCGAGCCAGAGATGCCAACCTCTCTTGGCTAGGCAAGCGGCTTCCTTGACTTTGGAATTGCAGTCCATAAAAGGAGAATTTATGAAGAAACAAAGGAATCAGTCTCTTTTTTTTTTTTTTGCGACATTGAAAAATACGTTTTCAGCATGAAGTCCTCATTACTGCTGTTTTCTGGTAAACCAGTCCAATTCAGTAACTGTACTATAGTTCCATGTTTCTGTCACCTACCGCCCCGCCTGCTCCTCCAGCAAGCTGTTGGTACTTCTCATCTTGTATCCAGCACAGAATGCCCAGTGTTTGGGGTATCATACACAGATCTACGTCCTTAGCTTGGCGTGATGGGGAGCATCTGCAAATACAAATGAAGCTTTGCTCACTCGCCTCCTGCTCCTGCGGCCCTGTTCCTAATAGGCCACAGACTGGTCTGCGGCCTGGAGGTTGGGGACCCCTGCTCTCATTAATAGAGAATGAACTCATTTTAAAGTTAAAGTGAGGTGAGAGATAGACTGAAGGGCAGGTGCGAGCATTGGGCCGCAAGGCTTCCGATTCAAAGTGTGGTTCAAGGACCAGGAGCATAGGCATCACCAGAGAACCAATGAGAAATGTTGAAATCTCACCTTGCCCTCTAGACCTGCTGAACCAGAACCTGTGTTTTAACCAGGTGCCCAGGTGGTTCACGTGCACGTTAAAGTTTGAGAAGCTCTGTTCTGGAATATTGTGTCAATAACCATCTACTAAATTAATAAACAAAGGAGTAAGATGAGGAAGAATAATATACTAGCAGAATAATATACTAGGACACTACTGGTTTATTTAAAAGGAAAATTTTATGAAAAACGGAATCTAGTACTAAGAATTCTAAGTCCAATGGCAGTGTTACTCCACTTCCAGCAGACCCTGTCCCTGGCCGTCAGTCCATGGCCACCGACGCTGGGACGCGTCTGGACTCCCCTGACTCTGTTCCCACCCCGTCTGAGCCCGTGTACTTGTCCCTTGTGCTTGCGCTCTCGGTGGCTGTGTTGTCCCTGGTGGCCATCTCCTCTCCCCATCTCTGCGAGTCTGTTCGCTCCTCGGAGTCTCCTGGGACAAGCCCATGTCCCAGGACACCCACAGTCACCGTGGCTGTCTGTCTGACCCTGAGCGTCAAGGGAGGCATCGTGCTGGGCTCACCACAGAACATCTGTTGTTCTGGTTTGGACCACTGCCCTAAATTCAAGTTCCTTCGAAAGCGCTGGAGAGAATCTGGCTCTTGCACTCACCTTTCAGAGTTGTATGTACCTGGACAGCAGTGCAGGAACCACTGCTTCCAAGACAGCATCTCTTTGTGTCCATCAGTCCTTCCCACCGCCACAGGCTGTGGACGTGCATGGCCTTTCTCGCCCTCTTCCTTTGGATTTACGCTTGGCAGATGAGGCCCCACTTGAGGTTAAATCCTGCTGCTGTGTATGCGGTTTGTTCTTCCATGGAGGTGGGAACAAAGTTATGAGCGCCTGTCAGTTCTACCTCTAAAACACATTTCCAATCGTGCTTCACCGCTGCCCCTCCACAGCCAGCACTGGGCCACTGCCCACTCCTCACTGGCCCCTGCGAGCCGGAGACTTTTGTCTTAAACATAAATTGGTTAGTGTCTGTCCCTGCTTAAAGCCCTTCAGTGTCCCCCCACTGCGGCACTCCAGCCTCCTTGTGGTGGCCTTGAGGGTGCTGCCTGTCTCCTGCCATCACCTTCTGTCACCTCTTCCTTGTCCAGTGCTCTCAAATTACACTGGTCTTTCACTTTCTTGCGCCCACCTGGCTCTTTCGGGTCTCAGCTGAGATGATCTTCCTTCAGACAGGTCTTCCTATTACCCCAGGTTACGTAGTCACCCAGTGGTCATTCTCCAGATCTTTCCTTCATACAGCTCATCACTTTCCTAATTGTCTCATTCATCTGTTGGCTTTCTTTTTTGTCTATCTGGACTATAAGCCCCGCGAAGGCAGAGAGTGTGTCCATTTACTCACTTCTCTTTCTCCAGTGTCTGCAACGGGTCTTGGCACATAGCAGGCACTCACTAACCAGCTTCTGAATGGGATGAATGAAACTACTGGGTGCTAGGTGTTCCCTCGCCCCCAAATTTCCTTTCTTCCCATCTCCATGCATATGGATCTCCTTCACTTCTCTGGGCTTCCTCCATCAGGAGGCTGGAATTCCTTCATGAAACCTTCCTCAGCCACCTTAGAATCATCTTCTGCCTTAGAATCTATTGTGGTACCATTCACCAACAAATCTCTCATCTCACTGAAGTAGATGATCTCGCCACCCCAAAAACGTGACACTTGCATATACACACACCTGTGCTTTCTGTGTTGGCCAGACATTGTTCTTCTTAGAGAGGAGGTAGGGGATAGTGCTTACGTGTGCAGGCTCTGGAGCCGGACTTTCCGGCTTCGAATCTTGCCTCTTGTCAATCACTTGTTGGGCAAGGGGTTTAAGCTCTCTATGCTTTACTTTTCTCGTCTATAAAGCAGAGACAATAACAGAACCTTCCTTACATGGTGGCTGGTGTGAGAATTAAATGGATTAAACATATAAAAATACACAGAATAATGCTGGCCATGTTGTAACTACTATATGAGTGTTAGGTATTATCATTTAATTGAGGAAGAAACCAAGGACCAGAGACATAGCTTTGCACTGTGAGCTTCTCGTGGAACTGGGCTCTGAACCCAGATGTCCCTAGACCAAGAACCTTTCCTGGAGCCCTCCCTCCCTTTATCTGTCCCGCAGCTTGCTGACGTTTTGCTGTCCCTGTCCTTATGTTGGAATTAAGTCTTCTTTTGGTATTTGTCTTAGTTTCTAGGTCTCACCTCTCACAATCTCTTTCGGCACATTTTCTGCCTTCACCTCTCCTCGCTCACAGCTGGCGGCAGTTCTTCACAGCTGGACCGCCTCAGCTTCTGGAGCTGACTCATGCTTCCCACTGCTCTCGGCCTTCCCTGCCATGACGATCGCTAGGGGCACAGGTGAAACACTTAGTTCACCAGCCCTTTCTCCTGAGAATCTTGTTTCAGCGTATTTTTAACCAGCACGCCCAGTGACTCTCGTCTTCAGGGAAGTTGGGGGAGCCCCCGCCCAGGGCTTGCTCATCTTTCCTCCTCCTTTACAAAATCTCCGTGATCCTCCCCCAGCCTCACACCTGACAATGGCAACAGCTCTTGTTTGGGTACCTAGGTTGACATCTAACCCTCAACAATCTATAGCTTTTCTACTCAAACAATATAAATTTCTTGAGAGTAAGCATCAAGTTTTTTTCTCACGTAGACCCTCAATAAATATATGGATGAAACTTTACTTTTTTTCTTCTCATTCTATTCATTTTGGGTAAACACTGGAATTGTTTTACCATGGACCATGAGGGAAGGGACTTAGAAATATGTTAGGTAAAAGAGTCACGGTTCATTTGCAATTAAATACACCTTATACACTCAGGGTTTAATGGAGTAAGGCTCCATGAAGACACGTCTGCTGTCTGAGATAATTTGCTGGTGTTTCGGGAGGTGATACATGGACAAAGCTGGGCTGGGTTTCTTGTCTAAAGAGTCACTGCAATTCCTAGCTCCACTGTGGGTCACCTGTGTGACGTTAGGTGACTTGTGTCGGCAACCCAGCCTCAGTTTCCTCATTATAGAAAGATCAGATCTCTATCTCATTGGGTTAAATGAGATGTCATGCACGGAATCATTTTATAAACTGTAAAGTGCCGTGCTGATGGTAGGAATTACTCTTAGTCGTCCTTACAGTTAGTTTTCCATCTCGCCTCTTTTTCTTCATTGCCTCACAGCTTTCCTACTTGAGGCATGTGACTAGAATTAAAAGCCATGCTAGGGAGCCCAGAAAATCTACTTCCCAGCAAGAGCTATAAAATAGCCCATCCTAATTGAGACAATGGGGAACAATGACTCAGAGCAGCTCGAGGGGAGCGGCCAGCTCAGACAAGAGGCTTTCAAGAGACTCCTCAGGCCCGAAAATGCCTTCTTGCATGGGTGTGCCAGGGAATGGAAACAGACGCATTCTGAATTCAGGAGGTCCAGGGAAAAACTTGGAAATGGAACTAGAATTGGCTGGATGTCTAACATCACTGACAATGGACAAGATTATCAGATGGTAGTGCTTAAAATCTGAACAATAACAATAATTAAAGATAAAAGCATTACAGCAAAAGAGGGCTGTTGTCCTGTAAATGAACTCTTAGAAAATCAGATTTTCTGAATTTGATAAGAATATATTACAGGAGGCAGATTTCAGAGTTCTGTAAGCTTTGGCAGAGATGGGCTAGTCCATGTGAGAAGAAAGCAACAGATTTAAAAAATCTGTACAAACACCAATAGAAATAAACTTGTAAGTTGTCGCGATGTACCCGCATCGTTAGAGATTTTGCCCTTAACGTCTCTCTTTTAAATTTGACTCCAGGAAGTAGATTTGGAACCTGATCAATCCCATCTTTGACTCTGCCATCCTTCTCCCAGAGTTATAAACATAAGATTATTACAGCACATTTCCTGCATGTGCCTTCCATGTGGCTCCAGCCTCAACCTCACAAACGCAGCAAGTAAACACTCCCCAAGTGCAGTTCTGAAGTGTCACCCATCTGGTTTGCTCTTGGCGGGGGAGCATGGGCTGAGGGAGTGTCTGCACTGGGAGGCACTGTGTCGGGGAGGCAGCCAGCCTTCTCCTGGTGGCAGAAGAGTCACCCTTCCTTCACTGCTTTGCATGTTTGGTTGGTGTAGGGGAGCTATAAAGAAGGGTTGAAAATGTCTTCTCTTCTTTCTTTTTAAAAAATCCATTTCAATCCGTCCCATTTCTGGAATAACCGCAATCCCCCAGAAGTCTCCAAGTCCTTCAGTTTTGAAAAACCCTCATCTTCTCTGCTACTTCTTGCTTCTGTAGAAATGTTTCGAGCAGCAATTAATTTCAGTGTGAATGAGTTTGGGGTCCAGGCTTTCATTAATGCATTAAGGCTCCGGGCTCCTGTGGTTTGACAGCACTTAAATACAGAAATTGTTAACTTTATGACAAATATCCCCCCTCTCCCAAATCTCATATGAAACTCATTTCTCCAGGAACTGACCAAGGAACTCTGACCACTTGCCTCTATTGCTTAAAGGCCTCTAGTATTTTTTCTTGGCCTGCTACTCTCCATTTGAGATGGCAAACTGAACCTCACAGGGCAGCGAGCTGGACATCTTTCCCACCCGAGGGGCCAACTTCCTCGCATT
>NW_011888787.1:4470873-4473935 GCF_000151845.1 Pteropus vampyrus | reverse complement strand
TCGGGCCTCCATAAACTTGGAACTGCAGAGGACACTGTATGTGTATCTTCACGATAGCACAACAAGTTTCCTCAGGTGGCACCTCTGCCCTGGCCAGACTGTGTATGTCCCCATGTACAGAATAGAGATACTTGAGCCCACTCTTCTGAGGGCTGGAAGGAGGCTTCTGGTGACTCAGGCCTGGTTGGTGGCCCACAGCACACTGTAGGCATATTTGTCCTGGACAATGTCCAATCACTTCCCACCAAGTCTGGGCTGGATCACTTCTCTTTGAACTTGACATGTTTAGGATGCAGCTTAATTGGAAAGGGCTTTAAAGATTATGTAGTCTGTTCTTTTCATTTCGCTAAAGAGGGCACTAAGACCCAGCTGTACATTGCTAGAGGGAGGTGATTATGAGCTTAGACTTTGGCAGAGGCAGTTTCAAGTTCAAAATCTAGCTCTGCCACTTCTTATCTAGGAGAGCTTGGGTTGGTTCATTGAACTTTTCTGGGCTTAGTTTATGTTTTCGTCTATTAAATGAGGATCATCATACCACCCTCGTCAGATTGTTATAGGAATGAAATAAGGAAATGTATGTGAATTCTATGGGTATAATATTTGTGTCCCGCCCAAAGTCCTATGTTAAATCCTAGCCCCCGAGGTGATAGCGTTAGGAGGTAGGGCCTTAGGAGATGATTAGGGCTCTGATCTCATAAATGAGAATGATGATCTTATAAAAGAGATCCAGGGAGCTCCCTCATCTCTTCCATCTTGTGAGGACATAGTGAAAAGACAGCAATAATGAACCGGACACTGAATCTGCCGGCACCTACCTTCATCCTGGACTTTCCAGCTTCCAGAACTATGAGAAATAAGGGCCTATTGTTTATAAGCTAGCCAATCTCTGGTACTCTGTTATAGTAGCCTGAACAGACCGAGGCAGTACATTACTCAGCCTGTGATCTGGCAGAATGTGAGTACTTGATAAGTAGTAATTACTGTTATTTAGATAACTCTTGAAAGGCCTTATGGCCGATGAGCAGCTGAAGTTGGGTTTAGAGCCCAGATCTTGTTTTTCCTTCTCCAGTGTCCTTGATTTCTTGGGTATACGAGGCTGGGCACAACCTGTCCCACCTAGAGTCAAAGCACCAGGACTCAGAGATCAGTTGCCCACAGCTCTGCCAGGAACACCTGCAGCCACCTGGCCTGCTGCCAGCATGGCGCTCCCGTTCTGTCCTGCCGTGAACTGTCAGCTTGTGTGTCCCCTGGGCACTGTAAGCTCCTTGAGGGCAGGGCCTGTATTGCCTTCATTATCACAGCCCTTTTGTTCTGTCAGCAGGGTGCTGAGGACTTATCATGTGCCAGGCTTTCTTCTAGAATCTTTGGATGCATCAGGGTCACAAGCAGACAAAGACTGTGCCTTCATGGAGCTTATATTCTAGCTGGGGGAATATCCCCTGAAGTACAAGGGAATTAATGCCCACGGGGCAGATTTTGACCAATGGGAGACAGATACTGAAGGATACATTCTCTCCTCTCTCCTGGGCACATTGTTTGGAGATGCGTTAGCTTCATTCAGCCTCTCTAAAGATGTCCTGTGACTAAGCCGTCGCTCATCACAACGCCAGTGTCACTTGAAACATACTCCCCGGGGTTTGTTCTTCTCCCTTCTGTGCTTTATCCCCCTTACCCTCATTTTTCCTTCCTTGGAATTGCATTCCTTCAAGCTGTTTTCTAGGGAACTGGGCCAAGGCAGTGGTTGATAAGTGCTACAGAAAGAGAAAATTTAGAGAAGGGTGAGAAGGGGGTTCACGTGTCCTGTTGAAGGCCTGTGATTTTCAACAGAACTGTCTGTTGAAGCCTTGTTGAAAAGGTGGTATTTGAGCAAAGGCTTGGAGAAGGTGAGGACATTGGCCACTCTAGGGAAAGGGCTGGAGTGGAGGGAACGGCCAGTGCAAAGGCACCGAGGCTGCAGGCGGCAGGCACGGTCACGGAAATGCAGTGAGGCCAGGGCGGCTTTGGAGAGTGAGAGCGAGAGTTGCAGGAGATGAGGTCAGAAAGGTGTGGGGTGGAGACAGGGTCATTTTAGGTCTCATAGGTCATTGTAATGACTTGAGCTTTTACTCCAAGTGAAATGGGAACCCGAGCTGCATTTTGAGCAGCGGCATGACCTGGCATCTAACAAGTGCCTGATCGATAGCACAGCGCCTGGCACATAGGAGGTATCCACTCAGGCTTTGTTGATTTGAAATAAGACATGCAGTTGATCTCCCGTGGATGCTGCTCATAGCAGCATCCTGCAGAGGACCCCAGCCCTGTTCAGGGCTAGAACTGAACTTGTATGCTTCTAACAAGAGTTGAAAACAGATGGAAACAAAATGCTAGCCGTAATCCAAAAGGCATGTGGAAGAAAGATCAAATGGGAGGAGAGGATCAATGTGTTTTCAGCGGAGCTGTGTGCTTCCTTCAGAACCAGATTTGTGGGAAGCCAGCTGAACCAACCTTGTGCCTCATGGCAGAGAGTGGGTTTCGACTGGAGCCCTAGAGTTGGTAAGAGCTCATCTATCTTCCCCACCCCACAGCAGTGAGGGGAGGGCTCCCCACTGAGAGCCAGGCAAGTCCTGTGAGCTTTACTTTTTGGAAACGCACTCATCAAAGCTTGCCGTAGTTGGTTCTGTGAAATTTCTTTTGCAGGGTCCTTTTAGTTTTGAGTTCTGTGGATCATACACTTTTTAGGTCCTGGATGGATCTAATGGCTGGTTCCTACAAGAGGAGCGTGAGGAACAGGAGCCCTCAATGTGCATATTTTCTCTAGGGCTTTTCTTCCTCCCTTTGACCCTTCTTTTTATACTCACCTCTAAAAGACTATGCATGTCAGAAGGAGAAAGAATTCAAGGTGGAAGCTGGGAAGTTAGAGCTCTTGGAGCATAGATAAGGTAACAGGTTGTTGGGAGCGTCCCAAACATTCTCTCTAACAAATCTGGAGACCTGTACCCAGGCCAAGGACATGGTTGGGCTATTTGTCAAGAATCTTGCAAATCAATCTTTCTAATCATCTTATTTTGATGCACAGCTACCCC